>NW_017212674.1:0-16350 GCF_001704415.2 Capra hircus
TTAAGGACTGCCAAGGGCTCAGCCAGTGAGAATCTGTCAGAGGGAAGGGAAGGGCAACTGCAGGGCTCCTCCAGCGGTTGCTTGGCCGCCCAGATTCAGCGCCACACGGAGAGCACCAGGCTCCCAGGGCCCCTGGCTGGGGTTTTCAGCCCCGCACACACGGAGGCTGATTCCTTGGGTGCCCAGAAAGTGTATGACAGACGTAGGTTCCCTAGCACTCTCCTCCCCAGCAGAGACATGTGCAGGTGTTTGGGGCCTGATCCTGCGTGTCTGGGTTCCTGCCCACAGCCCCAACTCAGGGGAAGCAGCCCCTGAGGCAAGACCTGCTGGAGGAGCCCTGCGCCCCCGCCTGATAGGCGAGTGCACAGCCAGCAGGGAAGCGAGCCTCCTCGGGGGAAGAGGAGGCAGCAAGTCCCCGTCAAGCTGAAATCCCTGCTTACACGAAGCTAAGTGCGACTCCAGTACGGCAGATCTCTAGCTCTGTTCAGAGGCCCGATCTGGCAGAGTTCCTGGCACCAAGATGCTCTGCCATAGGCGAGCCTTGCGCAGACTTGCCTTGCTTTAAGGCTCCCTCCCCAGGAAGGAGCAGGCTGTGTGAGGCTCGGAAACGCCACTGGCGCCTTCCTGGCTTCAGCTCTACCCCTGCCTTGCCTTTGCACTTAGGTCCCAAGCGTCCTTGAGGAGGGCTTAGGGGCTGGTGGGTTGCACACTGCCAAGGGCTCCAGCAGTGAAAGCTCTGTCAGAGGGAAGCGAAGGGCAACAGCAGGGCTCCTTCAGCGGTTCCTTGGCCGCCCAGACAAAGCTCCGCACGGAGAGCACCAGGTTCCAAGGGCCCCTGGCTGGGTTTTGCATCCCCACACTCCCAGAGGCTGACTCCGTGGGTGCCTAGAAAGTGTGTGAGAGACGTAGGTTCCCTAGCACTCTCCTCCCCAGCAGAGACATGTGCAGGTGGTTGGGGCCTTATCCTGCGTGTCTGGGTTCCCGCCCACAGCCTCAACTCAGGGGAAGCAGCCCCTGAGGCAAGACCTGCTGGAGGAGCCCTGCGCGCCCGCCTGATAGGCGAGAGCACAGCCAGCAGTGTAGCGAGCCTCCTCGGGAGAAGAGGAGGCAGCCGAGCCCAGTCAAGAGGAAAGCCCTGCTTGCACGGAGCTAAGTGGGCCTCCAGTACGGCAGAGCTCTAGCTCTGCTCAGAGCCCCGATCTGGCAGAGTTTCTGGCGCGAGGCTGCTCGGCCGGGGGCTCGCCTTGCCCAGACTTGCCTTGCTTTTAGGCTCCCTCCCCAGGAAGGAGCTGTCTGAGCGAGCCTGGGAGACGCCACTGGTGCCTTCCTTGCCTCAGCTCCAATCCTGCCTTGCCTTTGCACATAGGTGCCAGGCGTCGGTTGGGGAGGGCTTAGGGGGTGGTGGGTTGCACACTGCCAAGGGCTTCTAGCAGTGAGAGCTCTGTCAGAGGGAAGGGAAGGGCAACTTGCAGGGCTCCTCCGAGCGGTTTCTAGCCGCCTAGAATCAGCGCCGCACCGAGAGCACCAGGCTCCCAGGGCCCCTGGCTGGGGTTTTCAGCCCCGCACACACGGAGGCTGATTCCTTGGGTGCCCAGAAAGTGTAGACAGACGTAGGTTCCCTAGCACTCTCCTCCCCAGCAGAGACATGTGCAGGTGGTTTGGGCCTGATCTGCGTGTCTGAGTTCCCTGCCCACAGCCCCAACTCAGGGGAAGCAGCCCCTGAGGCAAGACCTGCTGGAGGAGCCCTGCGCGCCCGCCTGATAGGCGAGTGCACAGCCAGCAGTGGTAAGCGAGGCCTCCTCGGGAGAGAGGAGCAGCCGAGGCCCAGTCAAGTTGAAAGCCCTGCTTGCACGGAGCTAAGTGCGCCTCCAGTACGGCAGAGCTCTAGCTCTGGCTCAGAGGCCCCGATCTGGCAGAGTTCCTGGGCGCGAGGCTGCTCTGGCCGGGGGCTAGCCTTGCCCAGACTTGCCTTGCTTTTAGGCTGCCCTCCCAGGAAGGAGCTGTCTGAGCGGAGCTGGGAGACGCCACTGGTGCCTTCTTGCCTCAGCTCCAATCCTGCCTTGCCTTTGCACATTAGGTGCCAGTCCTCGTTAAGGAGGAGCTTAGGGCTGGTGGGTTGCACACTGCCAAGGGCTTCCAGCAGTGAGAACTCTGTCAGAGGGAAGGGAAGGGCAACTGCAGGGCTCCTCCAGCGGTTGCTTAGGCCGCCCAGAATTCAGCGCGCACCGGAGAGCACCAGGCTCCCAGGGCCCCTGGCTGGGGTTTTCAGCCCCGCACACACGGAGGCTGATTCCTTGGGTGCCCAGAAAGTGTATGACAGACGTAGGTTCCCTAGCACTCTCCTCCCCAGCAGAGACATGTGCAGGTGTTGGGGCCTGATCCTGCGTGTCTGGGTTCCTGCCCACAGCCCCCAACTCAGGGGAAGCAGCCCCTGAGGCAAGACCTGCTGGAGGAGCCCTGCGCCCCCGCCTGATAGGCGAGTGCACAGCCAGCAGGGAAGCGAGCCTCCTCGGGGGAAGAGGAGGCAGCAAGTCCGCCGTCAAGCTGGAAATCCCTGCTTCACGAAGCTAAGTGCGACTCCAGTACGGCAGATCTCTAGCTCTGTTCAGAGGCCCGATCTGGCAGAGTTCCTGGCACCAAGATGCTCTGCCATAGGCGAGCCTTGCGCAGACTTGCCTTGCTTTAAGGCTCCCTCCCCAGGAAGGAGCAGGCTGTGTGAGGCTCGGAAACGCCACTGGCGCCTTCCTGGCTTCAGCTCTACCCCTGCCTTGCCTTTGCACTTAGGTCCCAAGCGTCCTTGAGGAGGGCTTAGGGGCTGGTGGGTTGCACACTGCCAAGGGCTCCAGCAGTGAAAGCTCTGTCAGAGGGAAGCGAAGGGCAACAGCAGGGCTCCTTCAGCGGTTCCTTGGCCGCCCAGACAAAGCTCCGCACGGAGAGCACCAGGTTCCAAGGGCCCCTGGCTGGGTTTTGCATCCCCACACTCCAGAGGCTGACTCCGTGGGTGCCTAGAAAGTGTGTGAGAGACGTAGGTTCCCTAGCACTCTCCTCCCCAGCAGAGACATGTGGCAGGTGGTTGGGGCCTTATCCTGCGTGTCTGGGTTCCCGCCCACAGCCCTCAACTCAGGGGAAGCAGCCCCTGAGGCAAGACCTGCTGGAGGAGCCCTGCGCGCCCGCCTGATAGGCGAGAGCACAGCCAGCAGTGTAGCGAGCCTCCTCGGGAGAAGAGGAGGCAGCCGAGCCCAGTCAAGAGGAAAGCCCTGCTTGCACGGAGCTAAGTGGGCCTCCAGTACGGCAGAGCTCTAGCTCTGCTCAGAGCCCCGATCTGGCAGAGTTTCTGGCGCGAGCTGCTCGCGGGGCTCGCCTTGCCCAGACTTGCCTTGCTTTTAGGCTCCCTCCCCAGGAAGGAGCTGTCTGCAGCGAGGCCTGGGAGACGCCACTGGTGCCTTCCTTGCCTCAGCTCCAATCCTGCCTTGCCTTTGCACATAGGTGCCAGGCGTGCGTTGGGGAGGCTTAGGGGGTGGTGGGTTGCACACTGCCAAGGGCTTCAGCAGTGAGAGCTCTGTCAGAGGGAAGGGAAGGGCAACTGCAGGGCTCCTCCAGCGGTTTCTTGGCCGCCAGAATCAGCGCCGCACCGAGAGCACCAGGCTCCCAGGGCCCCTGGCTGGGGTTTTCAGCCCCGCACCACACGGAGGCTGATTCCTTGGGTGCCCAGAAAGTGTATGACAGACGTAGGTTCCCTAGCACTCTCCTCCCCAGCAGAGACATGTGCAGGTGTTTGGGGCCTGATCCTGCGTGTCTGGGTTCCTGCCCACAGCCCCAACTCAGGGGAAGCAGCCCCTGAGGCAAGACCTGCTGGAGGAGCCTGCGCCCCCGCCTGATAGGCGAGTGCACAGCCAGCAGGGAAGCGAGCCTCCTCGGGGGAAGAGGAGGCAGCCCAGCCCCGTCAAGTTGAAAGCCCTGCTTGCACGGAGCTAAGTGCGCCTCCAGTACGGCAGAGCTCTAGCTCTGCTCAGAGCCCCCGATCTGGCAGAGTTTCCTGGCGGCGAGGCTGCTCTGGCCGGGGGCTAGCCTTGCCCAGACTTGCCTTGCTTTTAGGCTGCCTCTCCAGGAAGGAGCAGGCAGCAGGAGCCTGGGAGTCGCCACTGGCGCCTTTCTTGCCTCAGCTCCAATCCTGCCTTGCCTTTGCACTTAGGTCCCAGTCCTCCTTAAGGAGAGCTTAGGGGCTGGTGGGTTGCACACTGCCAAGGGCTCCAGCCGTGAGAATTCTGTCAGAGGGAAGGGAAGGGCAACTGCAGGGCTCCTCCAGCGGTTGCTTGGCCGCCCAGATTCAGCGCCACACGGAGAGCACCAGGCTCCCAGGGCCCCTGGCTGGGGGTTTTCAGCCCCGCACACACGGAGGCTGATTCCTTGGGTGCCCAGAAAGTGTATGACAGACGTAGGTTCCCTAGCACTCTCCTCCCCAGCAGAGACATGTGCAGGTGTTTGGGGCCTGATCCTGCGTGTCTGGGTTCCTGCCCACAGCCCCAACTCAGGGGAAGCAGCCCCTGAGGCAAGACCTGCTGGAGGAGCCCTGCGCCCCCGCCTGATAGGCGAGTGCACAGCCAGCAGGGAAGCGAGCCTCCTCGGGGGAAGAGGAGGCAGCAAGTCCCCGTCAAGCTGAAATCCCTGCTTACACGAAGCTAAGTGCGACTCCAGTACGGCAGATCTCTAGCTCTGTTCAGAGGCCCGATCTGGCAGAGTTCCTGGCACCAAGATGCTCTGCCATAGGCCGAGCCTTGCGCAGACTTGCCTTGCTTTAAGGCTCCCTCCCCAGGAAGGAGCAGGCTGTGTGAGGCTCGGAAACGCCACTGGCGCCTTCCTGGCTTCAGCTCTACCCCTGCCTTGCCTTTGCACTTAGGTCCCAAGCGTCCTTGAGGAGGGCTTAGGGGCTGGTGGGTTGCACACTGCCAAGGGCTCCAGCAGTGAAAGCTCTGTCAGAGGGAAGCGAAGGGCAACAGCAGGGCTCCTTCAGCGGTTCCTTGGCCGCCCAGACAAAGCTCCGCACGGAGAGCACCAGGTTCCAAGGGCCCCTGGCTGGGTTTTGCATCCCCACACTCCCAGAGGCTGACTCCGTGGGTGCCTAGAAAGTGTGTGAGAGACGTAGGTTCCCTAGCACTCTCCTCCCCAGCAGAGACATGTGCAGGTGGTTGGGGCCTTATCCTGCGTGTCTGGGTTCCCGCCCACAGCCTCAACTCAGGGGAAGCAGCCCCTGAGGCAAGACCTGCTGGAGGAGCCCTGCGCGCCCGCCTGATAGGCGAGAGCACAGCCAGCAGTGTAGCGAGCCTCCTCGGGAGAAGAGGAGGCAGCCGAGCCCAGTCAAGAGGAAAGCCCTGCTTGCACGGAGCTAAGTGGGCCTCCAGTACGGCAGAGCTCTAGCTCTGCTCAGAGCCCCGATCTGGCAGAGTTTCTGGCGCGAGGCTGCTCGGCCGGGGGCTCGCCTTGCCCAGACTTGCCTTGCTTTTAGGCTCCCTCCCCAGGAAGGAGCTGTCTGAGCGAGCCTGGGAGACGCCACTGGTGCCTTCCTTGCCTCAGCTCCAATCCTGCCTTGCCTTTGCACATAGGTGCCAGGCGTGGTTGGGGAGGGCTTAGGGGGTGGTGGGTTGCACACTGCCAAGGGCTTCAGCAGTGAGAGCTCTGTCAGAGGGAAGGGAAGGGCAACTGCAGGGCTCCTCCAGCGGTTTCTAGGCCGCCTAGAATCAGCGCCGCACCGAGAGCACCAGGCTCCCAGGGCCCCTGGCTGGGGTTTTCAGCCCCGCACACACGGAGGCTGATTCCTTGGGTGCCCAGAAAGTGTATGACAGACGTAGGTTCCCTAGCACTCTCCTCCCCAGCAGAGACATGTGCAGGTGGTTGGGGCCTGATCCTGCGTGTCTGGGTTCCTGCCCACAGCCCCAACTCAGGGGAAGCAGCCCCTGAGGCAAGACCTGCTGGAGGAGCCCTGCGCCCCCGCCTGATAGGCGAGTGCACAGCCAGCAGGGAAGCGAGCCTCCTCGGGGGAAGAGGAGGCAGCCCAGCCCCGTCAAGTTGAAAGCCCTGCTTGCACGGAGCTAAGTGCGCCTCCAGTACGGCAGAGCTCTAGCTCTGCTCAGAGCCCCGATCTGGCAGAGTTCCTGGCGCGAGGCTGCTCTGCCGGGGCTAGCCTTGCCCAGACTTGCCTTGCTTTTAGGCTGCCTCTCCAGGAAGGAGCAGGCAGCAGGAGCCTGGGAGTCGCCACTGGCGCCTTTCTTGCCTCAGCTCCAATCCTGCCTTGCCTTTGCACTTAGGTCCCAGTCCTCCTTAAGGAGAGCTTAGGGGCTGGTGGGTTGCACACTGCCAAGGGCTCCAGCAGTGAGAATTCTGTCAGAGGGAAGGGAAGGGCAACTGCAGGGCTCCTCCAGCGGTTGCTTGGCCGCCCAGATTCAGCGCCACACGGAGAGCACCAGGCTCCCAGGGCCCCTGGCTGGGGTTTTCAGCCCCGCACACACGGAGGCTGATTCCTTGGGTGCCCAGAAAGTGTATGACAGACGTAGGTTCCCTAGCACTCTCCTCCCCAGCAGAGACATGTGCAGGTGTTTGGGGCCTGATCCTGCGTGTCTGGGTTCCTGCCCACAGCCCCAACTCAGGGGAAGCAGCCCCTGAGGCAAGACCTGCTGGAGGAGCCCTGCGCCCCCGCCTGATAGGCGAGTGCACAGCCAGCAGGGAAGCGAGCCTCCTCGGGGGAAGAGGAGGCAGCAAGTCCCCGTCAAGCTGAAATCCCTGCTTACACGAAGCTAAGTGCGACTCCAGTACGGCAGATCTCTAGCTCTGTTCAGAGGCCCGATCTGGCAGAGTTCCTGGCACCAAGATGCTCTGCCATAGGCGAGCCTTGCGCAGACTTGCCTTGCTTTAAGGCTCCCTCCCCAGGAAGGAGCAGGCTGTGTGAGGCTCGGAAACGCCACTGGCGCCTTCCTGGCTTCAGCTCTACCCCTGCCTTGCCTTTGCACTTAGGTCCCAAGCGTCCTTGAGGAGGGCTTAGGGGCTGGTGGGTTGCACACTGCCAAGGGCTCCAGCAGTGAAAGCTCTGTCAGAGGGAAGCGAAGGGCAACAGCAGGGCTCCTTCAGCGGTTCCTTGGCCGCCCAGACAAAGCTCCGCACGGAGAGCACCAGGTTCCAAGGGCCCCTGGCTGGGTTTTGCATCCCCACACTCCCAGAGGCTGACTCCGTGGGTGCCTAGAAAGTGTGTGAGAGACGTAGGTTCCCTAGCACTCTCCTCCCCAGCAGAGACATGTGCAGGTGGTTGGGGCCTTATCCTGCGTGTCTGGGTTCCCGCCCACAGCCTCAACTCAGGGGAAGCAGCCCCTGAGGCAAGACCTGCTGGAGGAGCCCTGCGCGCCCGCCTGATAGGCGAGAGCACAGCCAGCAGTGTAGCGAGCCTCCTCGGGAGAAGAGGAGGCAGCCGAGCCCAGTCAAGAGGAAAGCCCTGCTTGCACGGAGCTAAGTGCGGCCTCCAGTACGGCAGAGCTCTAGCTCTGCTCAGAGCCCCGATCTGGCAGAGTTTCTGGCGCGAGGCTGCTCGGCCGGGGGCTCGCCTTGCCCAGACTTGCCTTGCTTTTAGGCTCCCTCCCCAGGAAGGAGCTGTCTGAGCGAGCCTGGGAGACGCCACTGGTGCCTTCCTTGCCTCAGCTCCAATCCTGCCTTGCCTTTGCACATAGGTGCCAGGCGTCGTTGGGGAGGGCTTAGGGGGTGGTGGGTTGCACACTGCCAAGGGCTTCAGCAGTGAGAGCTCTGTCAGAGGGAAGGGAAGGGCAACTGCAGGGCTCCTCCAGCGGTTTCTAGGCCGCCTAGAATCAGCGCCGCACCGGAGAGCACCAGGCTCCCAGGGCCCCTGGCTGGGGTTTTCAGCCCCGCACACACGGAGGCTGATTCCTTGGGTGCCCAGAAAGTGTATGACAGACGTAGGTTCCCTAGCACTCTCCTCCCCAGCAGAGACATGTGCAGGTGGTTGGGGCCTGATCCTGCGTGTCTGGGTTCCTGCCCACAGCCCCAACTCAGGGGAAGCAGCCCCTGAGGCAAGACCTGCTGGAGGAGCCCTGCGCCCCCGCCTGATAGGCGAGTGCACAGCCAGCAGGGAAGCGAGCCTCCTCGGGGGAAGAGGAGGCAGCCCAGTCCCCGTCAAGTTGAAAGCCCTGCTTGCACGGAGCTAAGTGCGCCTCCAGTACGGCAGAGCTCTAGCTCTGCTCAGAGCCCCGATCTGGCAGAGTTCCTGGCGCGAGGCTGCTCTGCCGGGGGCTAGCCTTGCCCAGACTTGCCTTGCTTTTAGGCTCCCTCCCCAGGAAGGAGCAGGCTGCAGGAGCCTGGGAGATCGCCACTGGCGCCTTTCCTTGCCTCAGCTCCAATCCTGCCTTGCCTTTGCACTTAGGTCCCAGTCCGTCCTTGAGGAGGGCTTAGGGGCTGGTGGGTTGCACACTGCCAAGGGCTCCAGCAGTGAGAAGCTCTGTCAGAGGGAAGGGAAGGGCAACTGCAGGGCTCCTCCAGCGGTTGCTTGGCCGCCCAGATCAGCGCCGCACGGAGAGCACCAGGCTCCCAGGGCCCCTGGCTGGGGTTTTCAGCCCCGCACACACGGAGGCTGATTCCTTGGGTGCCCAGAAAGTGTATGACAGACGTAGGTTCCCTAGCACTCTCCTCCCCAGCAGAGACATGTGCAGGTGTTTGGGGCCTGATCCTGCGTGTCTGGGTTCCTGCCCACAGCCCCAACTCAGGGGAAGCAGCCCCTGAGGCAAGACCTGCTGGAGGAGCCCTGCGCCCCCGCCTGATAGGCGAGTGCACAGCCAGCAGGGAAGCGAGCCTCCTCGGGGAAGAGGAGGCAGCGAGCCCAGTCAAGTGAAAGCCCTGCTTGCACGGAGCTAAGTGCGCCTCCAGTACGGCAGAGCTCTAGCTCTGCTCAGAGCCCCGATCTGGCAGAGTTCCTGGCGCGAGGCTGCTCTGCCGGGGCTAGCCTTGCCCAGACTTGCCTTGCTTTTAGGCTGCCCTCCCAGGAAGGAGCAGGCTAGGCAGGAGCCTGGGAGACGCCACTGGCGCCTTCCTTGCCTCAGCTCCAATCCTGCCTTGCCTTTGCACTTAGGTCCCAGTCCGTCCTTAAGGAGAGGCTTAGGGGCTGGTGGGTTGCACACTGCCAAGGGCTCCAGCAGTGAGAAGCTCTGTCAGAGGGAAGGGAAGGGCAACTGCAGGGCTCCTCCAGCGGTTGCTTGGCCGCCCAGATCAGCGCCACACGGAGAGCACCAGGCTCCCAGGGCCCCTGGCTGGGGTTTTCAGCCCCGCACACACGGAGGCTGATTCCTTGGGTGCCCAGAAAGTGTATGACAGACGTAGGTTCCCTAGCACTCTCCTCCCCAGCAGAGACATGTGCAGGTGGTTGGGGCCTGATCCTGCGTGTCTGGGTTCCTGCCCACAGCCCAACTCAGGGGAAGCAGCCCCTGAGGCAAGACCTGCTGGAGGAGCCCTGCGCCCCGCCTGATAGGCGAGTGCACAGCCAGCAGGGAAGCGAGCCTCCTCGGGGGAAGAGGAGGCAGCCAAGTCCCGTCAAGCTGAAATCCCTGCTTGCACGGAGCTAAGTGCGACCTCCAGTACGGCAGAGTCTCTAGCTCTGTCTCAGAGGCCCGATCTGGCAGAGTTTCCTGGCGCAAGATGCTCTGGCCATAGGGCGCAGCCTTGCGCCAGACTTGCCTTGCTTTTAAGGCTCCCTCCCCAGGAAGGAGCAGGCTGTCTGAGCGAGCCTGGAAGACGCCACTGGCGCCTTCCTGGCTTCAGCTCCTAATCCCTGCCTTGCCTTTGCACTTAGGTGCCCAAGCGTCCTTGAGGAGGGCTTAGGGGCTGGTGGGTTGCACACTGCCAAGGGCTTCCAGCAGTGAGAGCTCTGTCAGAGGGAAGCGAAGGGCAACTGCAGGGCTCCTCCAGCGGTTTCTTGGCCGCCCAGACAAAGCTCCGCACCGGAGAGCACCAGGCTCCAGGGCCCCTGGCTGGGGTTTTGCATGCCCGCACACTCCAGGAGGCTGACTCCGTGGGTGCCCTAGAAAGTGTATGACGAGACGTAGGTTCCCTAGCACTCTCCTCCCCAGCAGAGACATGTGCAGGTGGTTGGGGCCTGATCCTGCGTGTCTGGGTTCCTGCCCACAGCCCCAACTCAGGGGAAGCAGCCCCTGAGGCAAGACCTGCTGGAGGAGCCCTGCGCGCCCCGCCTGATAGGCGAGAGCACAGCCAGCAGTGGTAGCGAGCCTCCTCGGGAGAAGAGGAGGCAGCCCGAGCCCCAGTCAAGTGAAAGCCCTGCTTGCACGGAGCTAAGTGCGCCTCCAGTACGGCAGAGCTCTAGCTCTGCTCAGAGCCCCGATCTGGCAGAGTTTCCTGGCGCGAGGCTGCTCTGCCGGGGGCTAGCCTTGCCCAGACTTGCCTTGCTTTTAGGCTGCCTCTCCAGGAAGGAGCAGGCAGCAGGAGCCTGGGAGTCGCCACTGGCGCCTTCCTTGCCTCAGCTCCAATCCTGCCTTGCCTTTGCACTTAGGTCCCAGTCCTCCTTAAGGGAGAGCTTAGGGGCTGGTGGGTTGCACACTGCCAAGGGCTCCAGCAGTGAGAAGCTTCTGTCAGAGGGAAGGGAAGGGCAACTGCAGGGCTCCTCCAGCGGTTGCTTGGCCGCCCAGATTCAGCGCCACACGGAGAGCACCAGGCTCCCAGGGCCCCTGGCTGGGGTTTTCAGCCCCGCACACACGGAGGCTGATTCCTTGGGTGCCCAGAAAGTGTATGACAGACGTAGGTTCCCTAGCACTCTCCTCCCCAGCAGAGACATGTGCAGGTGTTTGGGGCCTGATCCTGCGTGTCTGGGTTCCTGCCCACAGCCCCAACTCAGGGGAAGCAGCCCCTGAGGCAAGACCTGCTGGAGGAGCCCTGCGCCCCCGCCTGATAGGCGAGTGCACAGCCAGCAGGGAAGCGAGCCTCCTCGGGGGAAGAGGAGGCAGCAAGTCCCCGTCAAGCTGAAATCCCTGCTTACACGAAGCTAAGTGCGACTCCAGTACGGCAGATCTCTAGCTCTGTTCAGAGGCCCCGATCTGGCAGAGTTCCTGGCACCAAGATGCTCTGCCATAGGCGAGCCTTGCGCAGACTTGCCTTGCTTTAAGGCTCCCTCCCCAGGAAGGAGCAGGCTGTGTGAGGCTCGGAAACGCCACTGGCGCCTTCCTGGCTTCAGCTCTACCCTGCCTTGCCTTTGCACTTAGGTCCCAAGCGTCCTTGAGGAGGGCTTAGGGGCTGGTGGGTTGCACACTGCCAAGGGCTCCAGCAGTGAAAGCTCTGTCAGAGGGAAGCGAAGGGCAACAGCAGGGCTCCTTCAGCGGTTCCTTGGCCGCCCAGACAAAGCTCCGCACGGAGAGCACCAGGTTCCAAGGGCCCCTGGCTGGGTTTTGCATCCCCACACTCCCAGAGGCTGACTCCGTGGGTGCCTAGAAAGTGTGTGAGAGACGTAGGTTCCCTAGCACTCTCCTCCCCAGCAGAGACATGTGCAGGTGGTTGGGGCCTTGATCCTGCGTGTCTGGGTTCCCGCCCACAGCCTCAACTCAGGGGAAGCAGCCCCTGAGGCAAGACCTGCTGGAGGAGCCCTGCGCGCCCGCCTGATAGGCGAGAGCACAGCCAGCAGTGTAGCGAGCCTCCTCGGGAGAAGAGGAGGCAGCCGAGCCCAGTCAAGAGGAAAGCCCTGCTTGCACGGAGCTAAGTGGGCCTCCAGTACGGCAGAGCTCTAGCTCTGCTCAGAGCCCCGATCTGGCAGAGTTTCTGGCGCGAGGCTGCTCGGCCGGGGGCTCGCCTTGCCCAGACTTGCCTTGCTTTTAGGCTCCCTCCCCAGGAAGGAGCTGTCTGAGCGAGCCTGGGAGACGCCACTGGTGCCTTCCTTGCCTCAGCTCCAATCCTGCCTTGCCTTTGCACATAGGTGCCAGGCGTGGTTGGGGAGGGCTTAGGGGGTGGTGGGTTGCACACTGCCAAGGGCTTCAGCAGTGAGAGCTCTGTCAGAGGGAAGGGAAGGGCAACTGCAGGGCTCCTCCAGCGGTTTCTAGGCCGCCTAGAATCAGCGCCGCACCGAGAGCACCAGGCTCCCAGGGCCCCTGGCTGGGGTTTTCAGCCCCGCACACACGGAGGCTGATTCCTTGGGTGCCCAGAAAGTGTATGACAGACGTAGGTTCCCTAGCACTCTCCTCCCCAGCAGAGACATGTGCAGGTGGTTGGGGCCTGATCCTGCGTGTCTGGGTTCCTGCCCACAGCCCCAACTCAGGGGAAGCAGCCCCTGAGGCAAGACCTGCTGGAGGAGCCCTGCGCCCCCGCCTGATAGGCGAGTGCACAGCCAGCAGGGAAGCGAGCCTCCTCGGGGGAAGAGGAGGCAGCCCAGCCCCGTCAAGTTGAAAGCCCTGCTTGCACGGAGCTAAGTGCGCCTCCAGTACGGCAGAGCTCTAGCTCTGCTCAGAGCCCCGATCTGGCAGAGTTCCTGGCGCGAGGCTGCTCTGCCGGGGGCTAGCCTTGCCCAGACTTGCCTTGCTTTTAGGCTGCCTCTCCAGGAAGGAGCAGGCAGCAGGAGCCTGGGAGTCGCCACTGGCGCCTTTCTTGCCTCAGCTCCAATCCTGCCTTGCCTTTGCACTTAGGTCCCAGTCCTCCTTAAGGAGAGCTTAGGGGCTGGTGGGTTGCACACTGCCAAGGGCTCCAGCAGTGAGAATTCTGTCAGAGGGAAGGGAAGGGCAACTGCAGGGCTCCTCCAGCGGTTGCTTGGCCGCCCAGATTCAGCGCCACACGGAGAGCACCAGGCTCCCAGGGCCCCTGGCTGGGGTTTTCAGCCCCGCACACACGGAGGCTGATTCCTTGGGTGCCCAGAAAGTGTATGACAGACGTAGGTTCCCTAGCACTCTCCTCCCCAGCAGAGACATGTGCAGGTGTTTGGGGCCTGATCCTGCGTGTCTGGGTTCCTGCCCACAGCCCCAACTCAGGGGAAGCAGCCCCTGAGGCAAGACCTGCTGGAGGAGCCCTGCGCCCCCGCCTGATAGGCGAGTGCACAGCCAGCAGGGAAGCGAGCCTCCTCGGGGGAAGAGGAGGCAGCAAGTCCCCGTCAAGCTGAAATCCCTGCTTACACGAAGCTAAGTGCGACTCCAGTACGGCAGATCTCTAGCTCTGTTCAGAGGCCCGATCTGGCAGAGTTCCTGGCACCAAGATGCTCTGCCATAGGCGAGCCTTGCGCAGACTTGCCTTGCTTTAAGGCTCCCTCCCCAGGAAGGAGCAGGCTGTGTGAGGCTCGGAAACGCCACTGGCGCCTTCCTGGCTTCAGCTCTACCCCTGCCTTGCCTTTGCACTTAGGTCCCAAGCGTCCTTGAGGAGGGCTTAGGGGCTGGTGGGTTGCACACTGCCAAGGGCTCCAGCAGTGAAAGCTCTGTCAGAGGGAAGCGAAGGGCAACAGCAGGGCTCCTTCAGCGGTTCCTTGGCCGCCCAGACAAAGCTCCGCACGGAGAGCACCAGGTTCCAAGGGCCCCTGGCTGGGTTTTGCATCCCCACACTCCCAGAGGCTGACTCCGTGGGTGCCTAGAAAGTGTGTGAGAGACGTAGGTTCCCTAGCACTCTCCTCCCCAGCAGAGACATGTGCAGGTGGTTGGGGCCTTATCCTGCGTGTCTGGGTTCCCGCCCACAGCCTCAACTCAGGGGAAGCAGCCCCTGAGGCAAGACCTGCTGGAGGAGCCCTGCGCGCCCGCCTGATAGGCGAGAGCACAGCCAGCAGTGTAGCGAGCCTCCTCGGGAGAAGAGGAGGCAGCCGAGCCCAGTCAAGAGGAAAGCCCTGCTTGCACGGAGCTAAGTGGGCCTCCAGTACGGCAGAGCTCTAGCTCTGCTCAGAGCCCCGATCTGGCAGAGTTTCTGGCGCGAGGCTGCTCGGCCGGGGGCTCGCCTTGCCCAGACTTGCCTTGCTTTTAGGCTCCTCTCCCAGGAAGGAGCTAGGCTGAGCGAGCCTGGGAGACGCCACTGGCGCCTTCCTTGCCTCAGCTCCAATCCTGCCTTGCCTTTGCACATAGGTGCCAGCGTGCTTGAGGAGGCTTAGGGGCTGGTGGGTTGCACACTGCCAAGGGCTCCAGCAGTGAGAAGCTCTGTCAGAGGGAAGGGAAGGGCAACTGCAGGGCTCCTCCAGCGGTTGCTTGGCCGCCCAGATCAGCGCCGCACGGAGAGCACCAGGCTCCAGGGCCCCTGGCTGGGTTTTGCATCCCCACACTCCCAGAGGCTGACTCCGTGTGTGCCTAGAAAGTGTGTGAGAGACGTATGTTCCCTAGCACTCTCCTCCCCAGCAGAGACATGTGTTTGGGAGGGCTTAGGGATCGCTGAGTTCCACACTTCCAAGGGCTCCAGCACTGAGAGCTCTGTCGACGGGAAGGGAAGGGCAACTGCAGAGCCTCCTTCAGCTGTTGCTTGGCTGTCCAGACTCAGCGCCACATTGAGAGCACCATGCACCCAGGGCCCCTGGGTGGTGTCTGCAGCCAGCAGGCTGGCGACTCACTTGTGGTCTCCCATCATTTGCCTGAAATACATAGGTTCCCTAATGCTCTTCTCCCCAGCAGAGCTGTGTGCAGGTTGTTGGGGCCTGCCCCTGCGTGTCTGGGTTCCCGCCCACAACCCCAGCTCAGGGGAAGTAACCCCTGAGCCAAGACCTGCAGGAGGCGAGGTATGGCTCCGCCTGGAAGCCGAGTGCACAGGACAAGTGGAAGGGAGCCTCCTCCGGGGAAGAGGAGGCAGCCCAGTCGCCTGCTGCTGCAAGCCTTGCTGGGGTGGAGCCGAGTGCGCCTCCAGTATCGCAGAGCTCCAGCTCCGCTGAGAGCCCTGATCTGGCAGAGTTCCTTGCGCGAGGCTGCTCTGCCTGGGGCGAGCCTTGCCCAGACTTGCCTGGCTTCTAGACTTCCTGCCCAGGAAGGAGCAGTCTGCACGAGGTTGGGAGACGCCACTGGCACCTTCCTGGCCTCAGCTCTGCTCCTGCCTTGCCTTTGCACCTAGGCCCCAGGCGTTCTTGTGGTGGCTTAGGGGCCGGTGGCTTCCACACTGCCAAGGGCTCCAACAGTGAGAGCTCTGTTCGAGGGAAATGAAGGGTATATTTGGAATGCAATCGTTTATCAGATGTGAGACCCACACCTTCACCCTGAACCCTCACCCCGAGCCCTTACCCTCGCCCTCACCCACACCCTCACCCTGAACCCTTACCCTCACCCTCACCTTGAAGCCTTACCCTCACCCTCACCCCTAACCCTAACCCTCACGCCTCACCCCTCACCCTAACCAAGTTGGGGGGCTGTTCTGCACACTGTAACCTTAACCCTTCCCTCACCCGACACCCTATCCACATCCTAACCCTAACCCACTTCATAGTCACGCCCTCAACCCTATACTTACCCTTGAAGTACGTACCTGCATCATCTTCGTTTTGGACACTTCCCATGCATAACAAAAGACAAGGTTGGAATGTTTCAAACATCGATCCAAGACCCATTATCCACATAAAAGGGATATAAATACTCTGATCACATCATTTTAAATCTCTTGCATCACCAAAATACCTCTCCACCACGTATCCAATCGCCATTGATGGATCACATCTATCTCATACATTTTATAACTTAGCAATCAGATACGCACCCGTAATCTGGGTAATTATATACACAGGATATATTGATACCATAAATATTTCAACAAATTCCACTTTCTACGATGAGTTCAATCTTCACAAAAGTAGGATGAACGGCACCTGTTTCCACTAGGATCCATAGCATTGCACAAAGTGACAGTGAGCGTGAAAATCTTAATGATGACCACCGGAAAGAAGGTCAGCACGGCTGATATCACAGATTTTTCAGTGTTCCATACGACTTCTACCCAAATCCATAAAGAAAGCATATGCCATAGGAAACTACAAATTGAAGCAAGTCTATTGAGATAAATATTGGACATCAATTGTATGAATCTTTAAGGCATCACTGCAGACATTCTTCAGACATTCTTCAAATTCATAGAATGGACAACAAAGTATGGCTACGTACAATCCATTCGCTTTTATAAACCACTCATGAATAACCTCACAAGCCATTGAAAACCAGATGACACTTTCAAATAGCTTTGATCTACAAACAAGGCTGTAAGACAGAAAGTTAAAATCGAAATACATGAACTAAAATCCTCAATAGATATGAAAACATCCCTTGGTAGTGAAGTCGATTCACATTAGTTATTAGGGCTTTCATGCACAGATCCACGGGCATATACAGAACCATTCCTCCAACAAAACTGAAAGAATGACTTTAAAATCGCAAACAAAAC
>NW_017212675.1:0-16350 GCF_001704415.2 Capra hircus
TCGATGCCGGGGCCTAAAGACCTTGTGTGGAGTCGGTGCCAGGACCTGAGGATTCCTCTCAGTGCTGACATTGGCATCTTTGGTACTTCTGGAATCTCCCAGGAAGTCAATCCTCGTCTAGAGTTGGGGCATGCACGTGCCCTTTCCTCCCGAGCTGCTAGCAGCAATGTCAACGCTTTCCTTCGCATGGAACAAGGGATCTGGGGCATTTCCCTCGAGGCTTTTCCCAAAACGCTTTCCCCTGAGGCTTTCCCACAGGGCTGTCCCACGTGCCACCGTGTGTGAGTCGATCCTGCGGCTTGAAAGGCGAGGCAGTGCAGGGAAAACATGGTTTCCCTGGAATGGACTGAGGCATCTGGGGGACTCTGGGAATGGTGGCACGACCCTGGAGTTCCTCTCGCCTTTCCTGTGGAGAGCGCCTCCTCTTTAGATGCGAACGGGAACGCCGGGAATTCTTTCCCGACCACGCATGGAAAGGATCCCTCCTCTCGAGATAGGAGGCGGGAAACGGGGCTCCTCTGGATGTAGGCGGGACTCACGTGCTTCGTCTCGAGTGGAGACGGGTATGTCGGGGAACTTCTTGATTTGCAGCAAGGGTGTGAAGGACCCGTTGGAAGTTCCGGAGGTTAGGTGTGATTAGCCTCGAGACGCCTCTGCGGAAATGGGCCTCATCTCAGCCTGGAGGGGAGAACCTCTTGGATTTTCTCGAGTTGCGGCAGGTGCTCTCGACTTACGACGGGGACCTCAGGGACCTGCTTTGGTGGCCTCAGGAAAGGCCATTCCCCATGCGAGTTGCTCGGGGGCCTCTCGGGATTCCTCTCCCGTCGATGCCGGGGGCCTAAGACCTTGTGTGGAGTCAGTGCCGGAACCTTAGGATTCCTCTCCAGTGCTGACATGGATCTTGGGTGTACTTCTGGAGTCTCCCCAGGGGAGTCAGTCCTCGTCTCGAGTGGGGGCATGCACGTGCACGTGCCTCTCGAGCTGTAGCATTAGTGTCGCGCTTCCATTCGCGTGGATCAAGGGATCTGTGGCTTTCCCTCGAGGCTTTCCCAACGAGGCTTTCCCACGACGCATTCCCACAGGGCTGTCCCACGTGCCACCGTGGTGTGAGTCGATCCTCGAGCTTGAATGTCGACGCAGTGCTGGGAAAACAGGTTTCCCTGGAATGGACGGAGACATCTGGGGGACTCTGGGAATGGTGGCACGACCCTGGAGTTCCTCTCGCCTTTCCTGTTGGAGAGAGCCTCCTCTTGAGATGCGACGGAAATGCCGGGAATTCTATCCAGACCACGCAGGGAAAGGATCCCTCCTCTCGAGCTAGGAGGAGGAAACGGTGTTGCTCTGGATGTGGGCGGGACCTCGGTTCCTCTTGAGTGGAGACGGGTATGGTCGAGGAACTTCTTGAGTTGCAGCAAGGGTGTGAAGGACCCTTTGGAAGTTCCAGGGTTTAAGTGTGATTACCGCCTAGTTGCCTCAGAGGAAATGGGCCTCATCTCAGCCTGCGAGGGGAGAACCTCCTGGATTTTCTCGAGTTGCGGCAGGTGCTCTCGACTTACGACGAGGGCCTCAGGGACCCGCTCTGGGTGGCCTCAGGAAAGGCCAGTCCCCATGCGAGTTGCTCGGGGGCCTCTCGGGATTCCTCTCCCGTCGATGCCGGGGCCTAAGACCTTGTGTGGACTCAGTGCCGGAACCTGAGGATTCCTCTCCAGTGCCGACATGGATCTTGGGGGTTCTTCTGGAGTCTCCCCAGGGGAGTCAGTCCTCGTCTCGAGTAGGGGGCATGCACGTGCGATTTGCCTCCGGAGCTGTAGCAGCAGTGTCTCGCGCTTCCCTTCGCGTGGATCAATGGGTTTGTGGCTTTCCTCGAGGCTTTCCCCGAGGCTTTCCCACGAGGCTTTCCCACGAGGCTTTCCCACAGGGCTGTCCCACGTGCCACCGGTGGTGTGAGTTGATCCTCGGCTTGAAGTCGACGCAGTGCAGGGAAAACAGGTTTCCGTGAAATGGACTGAGACATCTGCGGGGACTCTGGGAATGGTGGCACGACCTGGAGTTCCTCTCGCCTTTCCTGAGGAGAGCGCCTCCTCTTGAGATGTGACGGGAACAGCCGGGTATTCTATCCCGACCACGCAGTGGAAAGGATCCCTCCTCTCGAGCTAGGAGGCGGAAACGGGGCTCCTCTGGATGTGGGCAGGACCTCTCGTGCTTCCTCTCGAGTGGAGACAGGTATGTCAGGGAACTTCTTGAGTTGCCAGCAAGGGACGTGAAGGACCCTTTGGAAGTTCCAGAGGTTCAGAGTGTGATTAAGCCTTGAGTCGCCTCTGCGGAAATGGGCCTCATCTCGCCTGAGGGGAGAACCTCCTGGATTTTCTCGAGTTGCGGCAGGTGCTCTCGACTTACGACAGGGACCTCAGGACCCCGCTCTGGTGGCCTCAGGAAAGCCAGTCCCCATGCGAGTTAGCTCGGGGGCCTCTCGGGGATTCCTCTCCCGTCGATGCCAGGGCCTAAGACCTTGTGTGGAGTCGGTGCCGGAACCTGAGGATTCCTTCTGCCAGTGCTGACAATGGATCTTGGGGTACTTCTCGCAGTCTCCCCACGGGAGTCAGTCCTCATTCTCGAGTGGGGGCATGCACGTGCGCTTTCCTCCCGAGCTGTAGCAGCAGTGTCACGCTTCCCTTCGCGTGGATCAAGGTATCTGCGGCTTTCCCTCGAGGCTTTCCCACGAGTCTTTTCCCACGAGGCTTTCCCACGAGACTTTCCCACAGGGCTGTCCCACGTGCCACCGTGGTGTGAGTCGATCCTCGGCTAGAAAGTCGAGGCAGTGCAGGGAAACAGGTTTCCGTGGAATGGACTGAGACATCTGGGGGACTCTGCGAATGGTGGCACGACACTGGAGTTCCTCTCGCCTTTCCTGTGGAGAGCGCCTCCTCTTGAGATTGCGACTGGGAACTCGGTGAATTCTTTCCAGACAACGCACGGGAAAGGATCCCATCCTCTGGAGCTAAGAGGCAGAAATGGGGCTCCTCTGGATGTGGGTGGACTCTCGTGCTTCCTCTCGAGTGCAGACGGATATGTCGGAGAACTTCTTGAGTTGCAGCAAGGGTGTGAAGGACCCTTTGGAAGTTCCAGAGGTTAGGTGTGATTAGCCTTGAGACGCCTCAGCGGAAATGGGCCTCATCTCGCCTGGAGGGGAGAACCTCCTGGATTTTCTCGAGTTGCGGCAGGTGCTCTCGACTTACGACTGGGACCTCAGGGACCCGCTCTGGTGGCCTCAGGAAAGGCCAGTCCCCATGCGAGTTGTTCGGGGGCCTCTCGGGATTCCTCTCCCGTCGATGCTGGGGCCTAAGATCTTGTGTGGAGTCAGTGAGGGAACCTGAGGATTCCTCTCCAGTGCTGACATGGATCTTGGGGTACTTTTGGAGTCTCACCAGGGCAGTCAGTCCTCGTCTCGAGTGGGGTCCTGCTCGTGCGCTTTCCTCCCGAGCTGTAGCAGCACTGTCGCGCTTCCCTTAGCGTGGATCAAGGTATCTGTGTCTTTCCCTCGAGGCTTTTCCCACGAGGCTTTCCCACAGGGCTGTCCCACGTGCCACGGTGGTGTGAGTTGATCCTCGGCTTGAAAGTCGATGGCAGTTGCAGGGAAAACAGTTTTCCCTGGAATGGACTGAGACATTCAGGGGGACTCTGGGAATGGTGGCACGACACTGGAGTTCCTCTCGCCTTTCCTGTGGAGAGCGCCTCCTCTTGAGATGCAGACGGGAACGCAGGGAATTCTTTCCCGACCACGCAGGGAAAGGATCCCTCCTCTCGAGCTAGGAGGCGGAAACGGGGCTCCTCTGGATGTGGGCGGGACTCTCGTGCTTCCTCTCGAGTGGAGACGGCTATGTCGGAGAACTTCTTGAGTTGCAGCAAGGGTGTGAAGGACCCTTTGGAAGTTCCAGATGTTAGATGTGATTAGCCCTCTGAGACGCCTCAGCGGAAATGGGCCTCATCTCGCCTGCAGGGGAGAACCTCCTGGATGTTCTCGAGTTGCGGCAGGTGCTCTCGACTTACGACGGGGCCCTCAGGGACCCGCTCTGGTGGCCTCAGGAAAGGCCAGTTCCCTTGCGAGTTGCTCGGGGGCCTCTCGGGATTCCTCTCCCGTCGATGCCGGGGCCTAAGACTCTTGTGTGGAATCGGTGCCGGAAACCTGAGTATTCGTCTCCAGTGCTGACATGGATCTTGGCGTACTTCTGGAGTCTCCCCAGGGCAGTCAGTCGCTCGTTCTCGAGTGGGGGCATGCACGTGTCGCTTTACCTCCCGAGCTGTAGCCAGCAGTGTCACGCTTCCCTTCTGCGTGGATCAACGGGATCCTGTGGCTTTCCCTGCGAGGCTTTCCCACGAGGCTTTCCCCAGAGGCTTTCCCACAGGGCTGTCCCACGTGCCAACGTGGTGTGAGTCGATGCCTCGGCTTGAAAGTCGAGGCAGTGCAGGGAAAACAGGTTTCCCTGGAATGGACTGAGACATCTAGGGGGACTCAGGTAATGGTGTCACGACCCTGGAGTTCCTCTCCGTCTTTCCTGTCGAGAGCGCCTCCTCTTGAGATGCGACCGGAACGCCGGGAATTCTTTCCCGAACCACGCAGGGAAAGGATCCCTCCTCTCGAGCTAAGGAGGCGGAAACGGGGTCTCCTCTGGATGTGAGCGGGACTCTCGTGCTTCCTCTCGAAGTGGAGACGTGTATGTCGGGGAACTTCTTGAGTTGCAGCAAGGGTGTGAAGGACCCTTTGGAAGTTCCAGATGTTAGATGTGATTAGCCTCGAGACGCCTCAGCGGAAATGGGCCTCATCTCGCCTGGAGGGGAGAACCTCCTGGATGTTCTCGAGTTGCGGCAGGTGCTCTCGATCTTACGACGGGGACCTCAGGGACCCCGCTCTGGTGGCCTCAGGAAAGGCCAGTCCCCATGCGAGTTGCTCTGGGGCCTCTCGGGATTCCTCTCCCGTTGATGCCAGGGGCCTAAGACCTTGTGTGGAGTCGGTGCCGGAACCTGAGGATTCCTCTCCAATGCTGACATGGATCTTGGGGTACTTCTGGAGTCACCCCAGGGGTGTCAGTCCTCGTCTCGAGTGGGGCCATGCACGTGCGCTTTCCTCCCGAGTTTTAGCAGCAGTGTCACGCTTCCCTTCGCATGGATCAAGGGATCTGTGGCTTTCCCTCCAGGCTTTCCCACGAGGCTTTCCCACAGGGCTGCCCACGTGCCACTGTGGTGTGAGTCGATCCTCGGCTTGAAAGTCGAGGCAGTGCAGGGAATACAGGTTCCCTGAAATGGACTGAGACATCTGGGGGACTCTAGGAATGGTGGCACGAACCTGGAGTTCCTCTCGCTTTTCCTCTGGAGAGCGCTTCCTCTTGAGTTGCGACGGGAACGCCGGGAATTCTTTCCCGACCACGCATGGAAAGGATCAATCCTCTCGAGCTATGAGGCGGAAACAGGGCTCCTCTGGATGTGGGCGCGACTCTCGTGCTTCCTCTCGAGTGGAGACGGGTATGTCGGGGAACTTCTTGAGTTGCAGCAAGGGTGTGAAGGACCCTTTGGAAGTTCCAGAGTTTAGGTGTGATTAGCCTCGAGACGCCTCAGCGGAAATGGGCCTCATCTCGCCTGGAGGGGAGAACCTCCTGGATTTTCTCGAGTTGCGGCAGGTGCTCTCGACTTACGACGGGGACCTCAGGGACCCGCTCTGGTGGCCTCAGGAAAGGCCAGTCCCCTTGCGAGTTGCTCGGGGCCCTCTCGGGGGTCTCTCGGGATTCCTCTCCAGTCGATATCGGGGCCTAAGACCTTGTGTGGAGTCGGTGCCAGACCTGAGGTTTCCTCTCCAGTTCTGACATGGATCTTGGGGTACTTCTGGAGTCTCCCCAGCGGAGTCAGTCCTCGTCTCGAGTGGGGGCATGCACGTGCGATTTCCTCCCGAGCTGTAGCCGCAGTGTCTCCCTTTCCTTCACGTGGAACAAGGAATCTGTGGCATTCCCTCGAGGCTTTCCCACTAGGCTTTCCCACAGGGCTGTCCCACGTGCCACCGTGGTGTGAGTCTATCCTCGGCTTGAAAGTCAAAACAGTGCAGAGAAAACAGGTTTCCCTGGAATGGACTGAGACATCTGGGGGACTCTGGGAATGCTGGCATGACCCCGGAGTTCCTCTCGCCTTTCCTGTGGAGAGCGCCTCCTCTTGGGTTGCGACAGGAACTCCGGGAATTCTTTCTCGAGCACGCAGGGAAAGGATCCCTCCTCTCGAGCTAGGAGGTGGAAACGGGGCTCCTCTGGATGTGGTCGGGACTCTCGTGCTTCCTCTCGAGTGGAGACGGGTATGTCAGGGAACTTCTTGAGTTGCAGTAAAGGTGTGAAGGATCATTTGGAATTTCCATAGGTCAGGTGTGATTAGCCTCAGGACGCCTCAGCGGAAATGGGCCTCATCTCGCCTGGAGGGTAGAACCTCCTGGATTTTCTCGAGTTGTGTCAGGTGCACTGGACTTACGACGGGGACCTCAGGGACGCGCCCTGGTGGCATCGGTAAAGGAAATTTCCTTGCGAGTTACTCGGGGCCTCTCGGGTTTCCTCTACCGTCGATGCCGGGGCCTAAGACCTTGTGTGGAGTCGGTGCCAGGACCTGAGGATTCCTCTCCAGTGCTGACATGGATCTTTGGGTACTTCTGGAATCTCCCCAGGGAAGTCAATCCTCGTCTAGAGTTGGGGCATGCACGTGCCCTTTCCTCCCGAGCTGTAGCAGCAATGTCACGCTTCCCTTCGCATGGAACAAGGGATCTGGGGCATTCCCTCGAGGCTTTCCCAAAACGCTTTCCCCCTGAGGCTTTCCCACAGGGCTGTCCCACGTGCCACCGTGTTGTGAGTCGATCCTCGGCTTGAAAGGCGAGGCAGTGCAGGGAAAACTGGTTTCCCTGGAATGGACTGAGGCATCTGGGGGACTCTGGGAATGGTGGCACGACCCTGGAGTTCCTCTCGCCTTTCCTGTGGAGAGCGCCTCCTCTTTAGATGCGACGGGAACGCCGGGAATTCTTTCCCGACCACGCATGGAAAGGATCCCTCCTCTCGAGATAGGAGGCGGAAACGGGGCTCCTCTGGATGTAGGCGGGACTCACGTGCTTCGTCTCGAGTGGAGACGGGTATGTCGGGGAACTTCTTGATTTGCAGCAAGGGTGTGAAGGACCCGTTGGAAGTTCCGGAGGTTAGGTGTGATTAGCCTCGAGACGCCTCTGCGGAAATGGGCCTCATCTCACCTGGAGGGGAGAACCTCTTGGATTTTCTCGAGTTGCGGCAGGTGCTCTCGACTTACGACGGGGACCTCAGGGACCTGCTTTGGTGGCCTCAGGAAAGGCCATTCCCCATGCGAGTTGCTCGGGGGCCTCTCGGGATTCCTCTCCCGTCGATGCCGGGGCCTAAGACCTTGTGTGGAGTCAGTGCCGGAACCTTAGGATTCCTCTCCAGTGCTGACATGGATCTTGGGTGTACTTCTGGAGTCTCCCCAGGGGAGTCAGTCCTCGTCTCGAGTGGGGGCATGCACGTGCACGTGCCTCTCGAGCTGTAGCATTAGTGTCGCGCTTCCATTCGCGTGGATCAAGGGATCTGTGGCTTTCCCTCGAGGCTTTCCCACGAGGCTTTCCCACGACGCATTCCCACAGGGCTGTCCCACGTGCCACCGTGGTGTGAGTCGATCCTCAGCTTGAATGTCGACGCAGTGCTGGGAAAACAGGTTTCCCTGGAATGGACGGAGACATCTGGGGGACTCTGGGAATGGTGGCACGACCCTGGAGTTCCTCTCGCCTTTCCTGTTGAGAGAGCCTCCTCTTGAGATGCGACGGAAATGCCGGGAATTCTATCCCGACCACGCAGGGAAAGGATCCCTCCTCTCGAGCTAGGAGGAGGAAACGGTGTTGCTCTGGATGTGGGCGGGACGCTCGGGTTCCTCTTGAGTGGAGACGGGTATGTCGAGGAACTTCTTGAGTTGCCAGCAAGGGTGTGAAGGACCCTTTGGAAGTTCCAGGGTTTAAGTGTGATTACCGCCTAGTTGCCTCAGAGGAAATGGGCCTCATCTAGCCTCGAGGGGAGAACCTCCTGGATTTTCTCGAGTTGCGGCAGGTGCTCTCGACTTACGACGAGGGCCTCAGGGACCCGCTCTGGTGGCCTCAGGAAAGGCCAGTCCCCATGCGAGTTGCTCGGGGGCCTCTCGGGATTCCTCTCCCGTCGATGCCGGGGCCTAAGACCTTGTGTGGACTCAGTGCCGGAACCTGAGGATTCCTCTCCAGTGCCGACATGGATCTTGGGGTTCTTCTGGAGTCTCCCCAGGGGAGTCAGTCCTCGTCTCGAGAGGGGGCATGCACGTGCGATTTCCTCCGGAGCTGTAGCAGCAGTGTCTCGCTTCCCTTCGCGTGGATCAATGGGTTTGTGGCTTTCCCTCGAGGCTTTCCCCGAGGCTTTCCCACGAGGCTTTCCCACGAGGCTTTCCCACAGGGCTGTCCCACGTGCCACCGTGGTGTGAGTTGATCCTCGGCTTGAAAGTCGACGCAGTGCAGGGAAAACAGGTTTCCGTGAAATGGACTGAGACATCTGGGGGACTCTGGGAATGGTGGCACGACCCTGGAGTTCCTCTCGCCTTTCCTGAGGAGAGCGCCTCCTCTTGAGATGTGACGGGAACACCGGGTATTCTATCCCGACCACGCAGTGAAAGGATCCCTCCTCTCGAGCAAGGAGGCGGAAACGGGGCTCCTCTGGATGTGGGCAGGCCTCTCGTGCTTCCTCTCGAGTGGAGACAGGTATGTCAGGGAACTTCTTGAGTTGCAGTAAAGGTGTGAAGGATCATTTGGAATTTCCATAGGTCAGGTGTGATTAGCCTCAGGACGCCTCAGCGGAAATGGGCCTCATCTCGCCTGGAGGGTAGAACCTCCTGGATTTTCTCGAGTTGTGTCAGGTGCACTGGACTTACGACGGGGACCTCAGGGACGCGCCCTGGTGGCATCGGTAAAGGAAATTTCCTTGCGAGTTACTCGGGGGCCTCTCGGGTTTCCTCTACCGTCGATGCCGGGGCCTAAGACCTTGTGTGGAGTCGGTGCCAGGACCTGAGGATTCCTCTCCAGTGCTGACATGGATCTTTGGGTACTTCTGGAATCTCCCCAGGGAAGTCAATCCTCGTCTAGAGTTGGGGCATGCACGTGCCCTTTCCTCCCGAGCTGTAGCAGCAATGTCACGCTTCCCTTCGCATGGAACAAGGGATCTGGGGCATTCCCTCGAGGCTTTCCCAAAACGCTTTCCCCCTGAGGCTTTCCCACAGGGCTGTCCCACGTGCCACCGTGTTGTGAGTCGATCCTCGGCTTGAAAGGCGAGGCAGTGCAGGGAAAACTGGTTTCCCTGGAATGGACTGAGGCATCTGGGGGACTCTGGGAATGGTGGCACGACCCTGGAGTTCCTCTCGCCTTTCCTGTGGAGAGCGCCTCCTCTTTAGATGCGACGGGAACGCCGGGAATTCTTTCCCGACCACGCATGGAAAGGATCCCTCCTCTCGAGATAGGAGGCGGAAACGGGGCTCCTCTGGATGTAGGCGGGACTCACGTGCTTCGTCTCGAGTGGAGACGGGTATGTCGGGGAACTTCTTGATTTGCAGCAAGGGTGTGAAGGACCCGTTGGAAGTTCCGGAGGTTAGGTGTGATTAGCCTCGAGACGCCTCTGCGGAAATGGGCCTCATCTCACCTGGAGGGGAGAACCTCTTGGATTTTCTCGAGTTGCGGCAGGTGCTCTCGACTTACGACGGGGACCTCAGGGACCTGCTTTGGTGGCCTCAGGAAAGGCCATTCCCCATGCGAGTTGCTCGGGGGCCTCTCGGGATTCCTCTCCCGTCGATGCCGGGGCCTAAGACCTTGTGTGGAGTCAGTGCCGGAACCTTAGGATTCCTCTCCAGTGCTGACATGGATCTTGGGTGTACTTCTGGAGTCTCCCCAGGGGAGTCAGTCCTCGTCTCGAGTGGGGGCATGCACGTGCACGTGCCTCTCGAGCTGTAGCATTAGTGTCGCCGCTTCCATTCGCGTGGATCAAGGGATCTGTGGCTTTCCCTCGAGGCTTTCCCACGAGGCTTTCCCACGACGCATTCCCACAGGGCTGTCCCACGTGCCACCGTGGTGTGAGTCGATCCTCAGCTTGAATGTCGACGCAGTGCTGGGAAAACAGGTTTCCCTGGAATGGACGGAGACATCTGGGGGACTCTGGGAATGGTGGCACGACCCTGGAGTTCCTCTCGCCTTTCCTGTTGAGAGAGCCTCCTCTTGAGATGCGACGGAAATGCCGGGAATTCTATCCCGACCACGCAGGGAAAGGATCCCTCCTCTCGAGCTAGGAGGAGGAAACGGTGTTGCTCTGGATGTGGGCGGGACGCTCGGGTTCCTCTTGAGTGGAGACGGGTATGTCGAGGAACTTCTTGAGTTGCAGCAAGGGTGTGAAGGACCCTTTGGAAGTTCCAGGGTTTAAGTGTGATTACCGCCTAGTTGCCTCAGAGGAAATGGGCCTCATCTAGCCTCGAGGGGAGAACCTCCTGGATTTTCTCGAGTTGCGGCAGGTGCTCTCGACTTACGACGAGGGCCTCAGGGACCCGCTCTGGTGGACTCAGGAAAGGCCAGTCCCCATGCGAGGTTGCTCGGGGGCCTCTCGGGATTCCTCTCCCGTCGATGCCGGGGCCTAAGACCTTGTGTGGACTCAGTGCCGGAACCTGAGGATTCCTCTCCAGTGCCGACATGGATCTTGGGGTTCTTCTGGAGTCTCCCCAGGGGAGTCAGTCCTCGTCTCGAGAGGGGGCATGCACGTGCGATTTCCTCCGGAGCTGTAGCAGCAGTGTCTCGCTTCCCTTCGCGTGGATCAATGGGTTTGTGGCTTTCCCTCGAGGCTTTCCCCGAGGCTTTCCCACGAGGCTTTCCCACGAGGCTTTCCCACAGGGCTGTCCCACGTGCCACCGTGGTGTGAGTTGATCCTCGGCTTGAAAGTCGACGCAGTGCAGGGAAAACAGGTTTCCGTGAAATGGACTGAGACATCTGGGGGACTCTGGGAATGGTGGCACGACCCTGGAGTTCCTCTCGCCTTTCCTGAGGAGAGCGCCTCCTCTTGAGATGTGACGGGAACACCGGGTATTCTATCCCGACCACGCAGTGAAAGGATCCCTCCTCTCGAGCAAGGAGGCGGAAACGGGGCTCCTCTGGATGTGGGCAGGCCTCTCGTGCTTCCTCTCGAGTGGAGACAGGTATGTCAGGGAACTTCTTGAGTTGCAGCAAGGACGTGAAGGACCCTTTGGAAGTTCCAGAGGTCAGGTGTGATAAGCCTTGAGTCGCCTCTGCGGAAATGGGCCTCATCTCGCCTGGAGGGGAGAACCTCCTGGATTTTCTCGAGTTGCGGCAGGTGCTCTCGACTTACGACAGGGACCTCAGAGACCCGCTCTGGTGGCCTCAGGAAACACCAGTCCCCATGCGAGTTACTCAGGGCCCTCTCGGGGTTCCTCTCCCGTCGATGCCAGGGCCTAAGACCTTGTGTGGAGTCGGTGCCGGAACCTGAGGATTCCTTTGCAGTGCTGACAAGGATCTTGGGGTACTTCTCCAGTCTCCCCACGGGAGTCAGTCCTCATCTCGAGTGGGGGCATGCACGTGCGCTTTCCTCCCGAGCTGTAGCAGCAGTGTCACGCTTCCCTTCGCGTGGATCAAGGTATCTGCGGCTTTCCCTCGAGGCTTTCCCACGAGTCTTTTCCACGAGGCTTTCCCACGAGACTTTCCCACAGGGCTGTCCCACGTGCCACCGTGGTGTGAGTCGATCCTCGGCTAGAAAGTCGAGGCAGTGCAGGGAAACAGGTTTCCGTGGAATGGACTGAGACATCTGGGGGACTCTGCGAATGGTGGCACGACACTGGAGTTCCTCTCGCCTTTCCTGTGGAGAGCGCCTCCTCTTGAATTGCGATGGGAACTCGGTGAATTCTTTCCAGACAACGCACGGAAAGGATCCCACCTCTGGAGCTAAGAGGCAGAAATGGGGCTCCTCTGGATGTGGGTGGGACTCTCGTGCTTCCTCTCGAGTGCAGACGGATATGTCGGAGAACTTCTTGAGTTGCAGCAAGGGTGTGAAGGACCCTTTGGAAGTTCCAGAGGTTAGGTGTGATTAGCCTTGAGACGCCTCAGCGGAAATGGGCCTCATCTCGCCTGGAGGGGAGAACCTCCTGGATTTTCTCGAGTTGCGGCAGGTGCTCTCGACTTACGACTGGGACCTCAGGGACCCGCTCTGGTGGCCTCAGGAAAGGCCAGTCCCCATGCGAGTTGTTCGGGGGCCTCTCGGGATTCCTCTCCCGTCGATGCTGGGGCCTAAGATCTTGTGTGGAGTCAGTGAGGGAACCTGAGGATTCCTCTCCAGTGCCGACATGGATCTTGGGGTACTTTTGGAGTCTCACCAGGGCAGTCAGTCCTCGTCTCGAGTGGGGTCCTGCTCGTGCGCTTTCCTCCCGAGCTGTAGCAGCACTGTCGCGCTTCCCTTAGCGTGGATCAAGGTATCTGTGTCTTTCCCTCGAGGCTTTCCCACGAGGCTTTCCCACAGGGCTGTCCCACGTGCCACGGTGGTGTGAGTTGATCCTCGGCTTGAAAGTCGATGCAGTTCAGGGAAAACAGTTTTCCCTGGAATGGACTGAGACATTCAGGGGACTCTGGGAATGGTGGCACGACACTGGAGTTCCTCTCGCCTTTCCTGTGGAGAGCGCCTCCTCTTGAGATGCAACGGGAACGCAGGGAATTCTTTCCCGACCACGCAGGGAAAGGATCCCTCCTCTCGAGCTAGGAGGCGGAAACGGGGCTCCTCTGGATGTGGGCGGGACTCTCGTGCTTCCTCTCGAGTGGAGACGGCTATGTCGGAGAACTTCTTGAGTTGCAGCAAGGGTGTGAAGGACCCTTTGGAAGTTCCAGATGTTAGATGTGATTAGCCTCGAGACGCCTCAGCGGAAATGGGCCTCATCTCGCCTGCAGGGGAGAACCTCCTGGATGTTCTCGAGTTGCGGCAGGTGCTCTCGACTTACGACGGGGCCCTCAGGGCCCCGCTCTGGTGGCCTCAGGAAAGGCCAGTTCCCTTGCGAGTTGCTCGGGGGCCTCTCGGGATTCCTCTCCCGTCGATGCCGGGGCCTAAGACCTTGTGTGGAATCGGTGCCGAAACCTGAGGATTCGTCTCCAGTGCTGACATGGATCTTGGCGTACTTCTGGAGTCTCCCCAGGGGAGTCAGTCGTCGTTTCGAGTGGGGGCATGCACGTGTGCTTTACTCCCGAGCTGTGCCAGCAGTGTCACGCTTCCCTTCTCGTGGATCAAGGGACCTGTGGCTTTCCCTGGAGGCTTTCCACGAGGCTTTCCCAAGAGGCTTTCCCACAGGGCTGTCCCACGTGCCAACGTGGTGTGAGTCGATGCTCGGCTTGAAAGTCGAGGCAGTGCAGGGAAAACAGGTTTCCCTGGAATGGACTGAGACATCTGGGGGACTCAGGTAATGGTGTCACGACCCTGGAGTTCCCCTCGTCTTTCCTGTCGAGAGCGCCTCCTCTTGAGATGCGACCGGAACGCCGGGAATTCTTTCCCGAACACGCAGGGAAAGGATCCCTCCTCTCGAGCTAAGAGGCGGAAAACGGGTCTCCTCTGGATGTGAGCGGGACTCTCGTGCTTCCTCTCAAATGGAGACGTGTATGTCGGGGAACTTCTTGAGTTGCAGCAAGGGTGTGAAGGACCCTTTGGAAGTTCCAGATGTTAGATGTGATTAGCCTCGAGACGCCTCAGCGGAAATGGGCCTCATCTCGCCTGGAGGGGAGAACCTCCTGGATGTTCTCGAGTTGCGGCAGGTGCTCTCGTCTTAAGACGGGGACCTCAGGGACCCGATCTGGTGGCCTCAGGAAAGGCCAGTCCCCATGCCAGTTGCTCTGGGGCCTCTCGGGATTCCTCTCCCGTCGATGCCAGGGGCCTAAGACCTTGTGTGGAGTCGGTGCCGGAACCTGAGGATTCCTCTCCAATGCTGACATGGATCTTCGGGGTACTTCTGGAGTCATCCCCATGGAGTCAGTCCTCGTCTCGAGTGGGGGCATGCACGTGCGCTTTCCTCCCGAGCTTGTAGCAGCAGTGTCACTCTTACCCTACGCAGTGGATCAAGGGATCTGTGGCTTTCCCTCGAGTTTCCCACGAGGCTTTCCCACGAGGCTTTCCCACAGGGCTGTCCAACGTGCCATCTGTGGTGTGAGTCCGATCCTCGGCTTGAAAGTCGAGGCAGTGCAGGGAAAACAGGTTCCCTGGAAATGGACTGAGACATCTGGGGGATTCTGGGAATGGGGCCTGATACTGGAGTTCCTCTCGCCTTTCCTGTGGAGAGCGCCTACTCTTGAGATTGAGACGGGAACGCTAGGAATTCTTTCCCGACCACGCAGGGAAAGGATGCCTCCTCTCGAGCTAGCAGGTGGAAACGGAGCCACTCTGGATATGGGCGGGACCCTCGGGTTTCCTCTTGAGTGGAGACGGGTATGTCAGGGAACTTCTTGAGTTGCAGCAAGGGTGTGAAGGACCCTTTGGAAGTTCCAGAGTTTAAGTGTGATTACCCTCTTGTTGCCTCAGCGGAAATGGGCCTCATGTCGGCTGGAGGGAGAACATCCTGGATTTTCTCGAGTTTGCTCTCGACTTTCACAGGGACCTTCATGGCTGCCTCTTGGGAAAGCCTCGAGGGAAAGCCACAGATCCGTTGTTCACGCGAAGGGAAGCGTGACTCTGCTGTTACAGCTCGGAGGAAAGCGCACGTGCATGCCCACCAGGACTGACTGCCCTGGGAGACTCCAGAAGTACCCAAGATCCATGTCAGCACTGGAGAGGAATATTCAGGTTCCGGCACCGACTCCACACAAGATCTTAGGCCCGGCATCGACAGGAGAGGAATCCGAGAGGCCCCCGTGCAACTCGCATGGGGACTGGCCTTTCCTGAGGCACCAGAGCGGGTCCCTGAGGACCCCATCGTAAGTCGAGAGCACCTGCCGCAACTCGAGAAAATCCAGGATGTTCTCCCCTCCAGCGACATGAGGCCCATTTCCGCTGAGGCAACAAGAGGGTAATCACACTTAAACTCTGGAACTTCCAAAGGGTCCTTCACACCCTTGCTGCAACTCAAGAAGTTCCCTGACATACCCGTCTCCACTCAAGAGGAACCCGAGGGTCCCGCCCATATCCAGAGGGCTCCGTTTCCACCTGCTAGCTCGAGAGGAGGATCCTTTCCCTGCGTGGTCGGGAAAGAATTCCTAGCGTTCCCGTCTCATCTCAAGAGTAGGCGCTCTCCACAGGAAAGGCGAGAGGAAACTCCAGTATCAGGCCCATTCCCAGAGTCCCCCAGATGTCTCAGTCCATTCCAGGGAAACCTGTTTTCCCTGCACTGCCTCGACTTTCAAGCGAGGATCGACTCACACCACGTGGCACGTTGGACAGCCCTGTGGGAAAGCCTCGTGGGAAAGCTCGTGGGAAAGCCTCGAGGGAAAGCCACAGATCCCTTGATCCACGCGAAGGAAGAGTGACACTGCTGCTACAGCTCGGGAGGAAAGCGCACGTGCATGCCCCACTCGAGACGAGGACTGACTCCTGGGGAGACTCCAGAAGTACCCGAAGATCCATGTCAGCATTGGAGAGGAATCCTCAGGTTCCGGCACCGACTCCACACAAGGTCTTAGGCCCCGGCATCGACGGGAGAGGAATCCCGAGAGGCCCCGAGCAACTGGCATGGGGACTGGCCTTTCCTGAGGCCACCAGAGCGGGTCCCTGAGGTCCCCGTCTTAAGACGAGAGCACCTGCCGCAACTCGAGAAATCCAGGAGGTTCTCCCCTCCAGGCGAGATGAGGCCATTTCCGCTGAGGCGTCTCGAGGCTAATCACATCTAACATCTGGAACTTCCAAAGGGTCCTTCACACCCTTGCTGCAACTCAAGAAGTTCCCCGACATACCGTCTCCACTTGAGAGGAAGCACGAGAGTCCCGCCACATCCAGAGGAGCCCGTTTCCGCTCTTAGCTCGAGAGGAGGGATCCTTTCCCTGCGTGTCGGGAAAGAATTTCCCGGCGTTCCGGTCGCATCTCAAGAGGAGGCGCTCTCACAGGAAAGGCGAGGGAACTCCAGGGTCGTGCACCATTCCCTGAGTCCCCCCAGATGTCTCAGTCCATTCCAGGGAAACCTGTTTTCCCTGCACTGCCTCGACTTTCAAGCCGAGATCGACTCACACCACGGTGGCACGTGGGACAGCCCTGTGGGAAAGCCTCTTGGGAAAGCCTCGTGGGAAAAGCCTTCCAGGGAAAGCCACAGGTCCCTTGA
>NW_017212676.1:0-16349 GCF_001704415.2 Capra hircus
GAATACAGGTTTCCCTGGAATGGACTGAGACATCTGGGGGACTCTGGGAATGGGGGCACGACTCTGGAGTTCCTCTCGTTTTTCCTCTGGAGAGCGCCTCCTCTTGATGTGGGACGGGAATGCCGCGAATTCTTTCCCGACCACGCAGGGAAAGGATCAAACCTCTCGAGCAATGAGGAGGAAACGTGGCTCCTCTGGATGTGGGCGGGACTTTCCTGCTTCCTCTCGAGTGGAGACGGGTATGTCGGGGAACTTCTTGAGTTGCAGCAAGGTGTGAAGGACCCTTGGAAGTTCCATAGGTTAGGTTTGATTAGCCTCGAGACGTCTCAGCGGAAATGGGCCTCATCTCGCCTGGAGGGGAGAACCTCCTGGATTTTCTCGAGTTGCGACAGGTGCTCTCGACTTACGACGGGGACCTCAGGGACCCGCTCTGGTGGCCTCAGAAAAGGCCAGTCCCCATGCGAGTTGCTCGGGTGCCTCTCGGGTTTCCTCTCCGTCGATGCCGGGGCCTAAGACCTTGTGTGGCTTCGGTGCCGGAATCTGAGGATTCCTCTTCAGTGCTGACATGCTTCTTGGGGTACTTCTGGAGTCTCCCCAGGGGAGTCAGTCCTCGTCTCGAGTGGGGGCATGCACGTGAGCTTTCCTCCCGAGCTGTAGCAGCAGTGTCAGGCATCCCTTCGCCTGGATCAAGGGATCTGTGGCTTTCCCTCGAGGCTTTCCCAGGCTTTCCCACGAGGTTTTCCCACAGGGATGTCCCACGTGCCACCGTGGTGTGAGTCCATTCTCGGCTAGAAAGTCGAGACAGTGCAGGGAAAACAGGTTTCCCTGGAATGGACTGAGACATCTGGGAGACTCTGGAATGGTGGCACGACCCTGGAGTTCCTCTCGCCATTCCTGTAGAGAGCGCCTCCTCTTGAGATGCGACGGGGAACGCCGGAATTCTTTCCCGACCACGGCAGGGAAAGGATCCCTCCTCTCGAGCTAGCAGGCGGAAACGGGGCCACTCTGGATATGGGCGGGACCCTTGGGATCCTCTTGAGTAGAGACGGGTATGTCAGGGAACTTCTTGAGTTGCAGCAAGGGTGTGAAGGACCCTTTGGAAGTTCCAGAGTTTAAGTGTGATTACCCCCTTGTTGCCTCAGCGGAAATGGCCTCATCTCGCCTGGATTGGGGAACTCCTGGATTTTCTCGAGTTGCGGCCAGGTGCTCTCGACTTACGATGGGGACCTCAGGGACCACCCTGGTGCCCTCAGGAAAGGCCAGTCCCCATGGGAATTGCTCTGGGGCCTCTCGGATTCCTCTCCGTAGATTCCGGGGTCTAGACCTTGTGTGGAGTCCGTGCCGGAACCTGAGCATTCCTCTCCAGTGCTGACATGGATCTTGGGTACTTCTGGAGTCTCCCCAGGGGAGTCAGTCCTCATCTCGAGTGGGGCCATGCACGTGCGATTTCCTCCCGATCTGTAGCAGCAGTGTCATGCTTCTCTTCGCGTGGATCAAGGGATCTGTGTCTTTCCCTCGATGCTTTCCACGAGGCTTTCCCACAGAGCTGTCCCACGTGCCACCGTTTTGTGAGTCGATCCTCGCTTGAAAGTCGAGGCAGTGCAGGGGAAAACAGGTTTCCCTGGAATGGACTGAGACATCTGGGTGACTCTGGGAATGGTGGCACGACCCTGGAGTTTCTCTGGCCTTTCCTGTGCAGAGCGCCTCTTCTTGAGATACGACGGTAATGCCGGGAATTCTTTCCCGACCACGCAGGGAAAGGATCCTCCTCTCGGTCTAGGAGGAGGAAACGGGGCTCCTCTGGATATGGGCGGAACTCTCGTGCTTCCTATCGAGTGGAGACGGGTATGTCGGGGAACTTCTTGAGTTGCAGCAAGGGTGTGAAGGACCCTTTGGAAGTTCCAGATGTTAGATGTGATTAGCCTCGAGATGCCTCAGCAGAAATGGGCCTCATCTCGCCTGGAGGAGAGAACCTCCTGGATTTTCTAGAGTTGCGGCAGGTGCTCTCAACTTACGACGGGGACCTCAGGGACCCGTTCTGGTGGCCTCAGGAAAGGCCAGTCCCCATGCGAGTTGCTCGGGGGCCTCTCGGATTCCTCTCCCGTCGATGCCAGGGCCTAAGATCTTGTGTGGAGTCGGTGCCGGAACCTGAGGATTCCTCTCCAGTGCTGACATGGATCTTGGGGTACTTCTGGAGTCTCCCCAGGGCAGTCAGTCCTCTACTCGAGTGGGGCATACACGTGCGCTTTCCTCCCGAGCTGTAGCAGCAGTGTCACGCTTCCTTCGCGTGTATCAACTGATCTGTGGCTTTGCCTCGAGGCTTTCGCAAGAGGCTTTCCACGAGGCTTTCCCACAGGGCTGTCCACGTGCCACTGTGGTGTGAGTCGATCCTCGGCTTGAAAGTCGAGGCAGTGCAGGGAATACAGGTTTCCCTGGAATGGACTGAGACATCTGGGGGACTCTGGGAATGGGGGCACGACTCTGGAGTTCCTCTCGTTTTCCTCTGGAGAGCGCCTCCTCTTGATGTGGGACGGGAATGCCGCGAATTCTTTCCCGACCACGCAGGGAAAGGATCAAACCTCTCGAGCAATGAGGAGGAAACGTGGCTCCTCTGGATGTGGGCGGACTTTCCTGCTTCCTCTCGAGTGGAGACGGGTATGTCGGGGAACTTCTTGAGTTGCAGCAAGGGTGTGAAGACCCTTTGAAGTTCCATAGGTTAGGTTTGATTAGCCTCGAGACGTCTCAGCGGAAATGCGCCTCATCTCGCCTGGAGGGGAGAACCTCCTGGATTTTCTCGAGTTGCGACAGGTGCTCTCGACTTACGACGGGGACCTCAGGGACCCGCTCTGGTGGCCTCAGAAAGGCCAGTCCCCATGCGAGTTGCTCGGGTGCCTCTCGGGTTTCCTCTCCCGTCGATGCCGGGGCCTAAGACCTTGTGTGGCTTCGGTGCCGGAATCTGAGGATTCCTCTTCAGTGCTGACATGCTTCTTGGGGTACTTCTGGAGTCTCCCCAGGGAGTCAGTCCTCGTCTCGAGTGGGGCATGCACGTGAGCTTTCTCCCGAGCTGTAGCAGCAGTGTCAGGCATCCTTCGCCTGGATCAAGGATCTGTGGCTTTCCCTCGAGGCTTTCCCACGAGGCTTTCCCACGAGGTTTTCCCACAGGGATGTCCCACGTGCCACCGTGGTGTGAGTCCATTCTCGGCTAGAAAGTCGAGACAGTGCAGGGAAAACAGGTTTCCCTGGAATGGACTGAGACATCTGGGAGACTCTGGGAATGGTGGCACGACCCTGGAGTTCCTCTCGCCATTTCTGTAGAGAGCGCCTCCTCTTGAGATGCGACGGGAACGCCGGGAATTCTTTCCCGACACGCAGGGAAAGGATCCCTCCTCTCGAGCTAGCAGGCGGAAACGGGGCCACTCTGGATATGGGCGGGACCCTTGGGATCCTCTTGAGTAGAGACGGGTATGTCAGGGAACTCTTGAGTTGCAGCAAGGGTGTGAAGGACCCTTTGGAAGTTCCCAGAGTTTAAGTGTGATTACCCCCCTTGTTGGCCTCAGCGGAAAATGGCCTCATCTCGCCTGGATTGGGGAACCTCCTGGATTTTCTCGGAGTTGCGGCAGGTGCTCTCGACTTACGATGGGGACCTCAGGGGACCCACCCTGGTGCCCTCAGGAAAGGCCAGTCCCCATGGGAATTGCTCTGGGGCCTCTCGGGATTCCTCTCCCGTAGATTCCGGGGTCTAGACCTTGTGTGGAGTCCGTGCCGGAACCTGAGCATTCCTCTCCAGTGCTGACATGGATCTTGGGGTACTTCTGGAGTCTCCCCCAGGGGAGTCAGTCCTCATCTCGAGTGGGGCCCATGCACGTGCGATTTCCTCCCGATCTGTAGCAGCAGTGTCATGCTTCTCTTCGGCGTGGATCAAGGATCTGTGTCCTTTCCCTCGATGCTTTCCCACGAGGCTTTCCCACAGAGCTGTCCCCACGTGCCCCACCGGTTTTGTGAGTCGATCCTCGGCTTGAAAGTCGAGGCAGTGCAGGAAAACAGGTTTCCCCTGGAATGGACTGAGACATCTGGGTGACTCTGGGAATGGTGGCACGACCCTGGAGTTTCTCTGGCCTTTCCTGTGCAGAGCGCCTCTTCTTGAGATACGACGGTAATGCCGGGAATTCTTTCCCCGACCACGCAGGGAAAGGATCCTCCTCTCGGTCTAGGAGGAGGAAACGGGGCTCCTCTGGATATGGGCGGAACTCTCGTGGCTTCCTATCGAGTGGAGACGGGTATGTCGGGGAACTTCTTGAGTTGCAGCAAGGGTGGTGAAGGACCCTTTGGAAGTTCCAGATGTTAGATGTGATTAGCCTCGAGATGCCTCAGCAGAAATGGGGCCTCATCTCGCCTGGAGGAGAGAACCTCCTGGATTTTCTAGAGTTGCGGCAGGTGCTCTCACTTACGACGGGGACCTCAGGGACCCGTTCTGGTGGCCTCAGGAAAGGCCAGTCCCATGCGAGTTGCTCGGGGGCCTCTCGGGATTCCTCTCCCGTCGATGCCAGGGCCTAAGATCTTGTGTGGAGTCGGTGCCGGAACCTGAGGATTCCTCTCCAGTGCTGACATGGATCTTGGGGTACTTCTGGAGTCTCCCCAGGGCAGTCAGTCCTCTACTCGAGTGGGGGCATACACGTGCGCTTTCCTCCCGAGCTGTAGCAGCAGTGTCACGCTTCCTTCGCGTGTATCAACTGATCTGTGGCTTTGCCTCGAGGCTTTCGCAAGAGGCTTTCCCACGAGGCTTTCCCACAGGGCTGTCCCACGTGGCCACTGTGGTGTGAGTCGATCCTCGGCTTGAAAGTCGAGGCAGTGCAGGGAATACAGGTTTCCCTGGAATGGACTGAGACATCTGGGGGACTCTGGGAATGGGGGCACGACTCTGGAGTTCCTCTCGTTTTTCCTCTGGAGAGCGCCTCCTCTTGATGTGGGACGGGAATGCCGCGAATTCTTTCCCGACCACGCAGGGAAAGGATCAAACCTCTCGAGCAATGAGGAGGAAACGTGGCTCCTCTGGATGTGGGCGGGACTTTCCTGCTTCCTCTCGAGTGGAGACGGGTATGTCGGGGGAACTTCTTGAGTTGCAGCAAGGGTGTGAAGGACCCTTTGGAAGTTCCATAGGTTAGGTTTGATTAGCCTCGAGACGTCTCAGCGGAAATGGGCCTCATCTCGCCTGAGGGGAGAACCTCCTGGATTTTCTCGAGTTGCGACAGGTGCTCTCGACTTACGACGGGGACCTCAGGGACCCGCTCTGGTGGCCTCAGAAAAGGCCAGTCCCCATGCGAGTTGCTCGGGTGCCTCTCGGGTTTCCTCTCCCGTCGATGCCGGGGCCTAAGACCTTGTGTGGCTTCGGTGCCGGAATCTGAGGATTCCTCTTCCAGTGCTGACATGCTTCTTGGGGTACTTCTGGAGTCTCCCCAGGGGAGTCAGTCCTCGTCTCGAGTGGGGCATGCACGTGAGCTTTCCTCCCGAGCTGTAGCAGCAGTGTCAGGCATCCCTTCGCCTGGATCAAGGGATCTGTGGCTTTCCCTCGAGGCTTTCCCACGAGGCTTTCCCACGAGGTTTTCCCACAGGGATGTCCCACGTGCCACCGTGGTGTGAGTCCATTCTCGGCTAGAAAGTCGAGACCAGTGCAGGGAAAACAGGTTTCCCTGGAATGGACTGAGACATCTGGGAGACTCTGGGAATGGTGGCACGACCCTGGAGTTCCTCTCGCCATTCCTGTAGAGAGCGCCTCCTCTTGAGATGCGACGGGAACGCCGGGAATTCTTTCCCCGACCACGCAGGGAAAGGATCCCTCCTCTCGAGCTAGCAGGCGGAAACGGGGCCACTCTGGATATGGGCGGGACCCTTGGGATCCTCTTGAGTAGAGACGGGTATGTCAGGGAACTTCTTGAGTTGCAGCAAGGGTGTGAAGGACCCTTTGGAAGTTCCAGAGTTTAAGTGTGATTACCCCCTTGTTGCCTCAGCGGAAATGGGCCTCATCTCGCCTGGATTGGGGAACCTCCTGGATTTTCTCGAGTTGCGGCAGGTGCTCTCGACTTACGATGGGGACCTCAGGGACCCACCCTGGTGCCCTCAGGAAAGGCCAGTCCCCATGGGAATTGCTCTGGGGCCTCTCGGGATTCCTCTCCCGTAGATTCCGGGGTCTAGACCTTGTGTGGAGTCCGTGCCGGAACCTGAGCATTCCTCTCCAGTGCTGACATGGATCTTGGGGTACTTCTGGAGTCTCCCCAGGGGAGTCAGTCCTCATCTCGAGTGGGGCCATGCACGTGCGATTTCCTCCCGATCTGTAGCAGCAGTGTCATGCTTCTCTTCGCGTGGATCAAGGGATCTGTGTCTTTCCCTCGATGCTTTCCCACGAGGCTTTCCCACAGAGCTGTCCCACGTGCCACCGTTTTGTGAGTCGATCCTCGGCTTGAAAGTCGAGGCAGTGCAGGGAAAACAGGTTTCCCTGGAATGGACTGAGACATCTGGGTGACTCTGGGAATGGTGGCACGACCCTGGAGTTTCTCTGGCCTTTCCTGTGCAGAGCGCCTCTTCTTGAGATACGACGGTAATGCCGGGAATTCTTTCCCGACCACGCAGGGAAAGGATCCCTCCTCTCGGTCTAGGAGGAGGAAACGGGGCTCCTCTGGATATGGGCGGAACTCTCGTGCTTCCTATCGAGTGGAGACGGGTATGTCGGGGAACTTCTTGAGTTGCAGCAAGGGTGTGAAGGACCCTTTGGAAGTTCCAGATGTTAGATGTGATTAGCCTCGAGATGCCTCAGCAGAAATGGGCCTCATCTCGCCTGGAGGAGAGAACCTCCTGGATTTTCTAGAGTTGCGGCAGGTGCTCTCAACTTACGACGGGGACCTCAGGGACCCGTTCTGGTGGCCTCAGGAAAGGCCAGTCCCCATGCGAGTTGCTCGGGGGCCTCTCGGGATTCCTCTCCCGTCGATGCCAGGGCCTAAGATCTTGTGTGGAGTCGGTGCCGGAACCTGAGGATTCCTCTCCAGTGCTGACATGGATCTTGGGGTACTTCTGGAGTCTCCCCAGGGCAGTCAGTCCTCTACTCGAGTGGGGGCATACACGTGGCGCTTTCCTCCCGAGCTGTAGCAGCAGTGTCACGCTTCCTTCGCGTGTATCAACTGATCTGTGGCTTTTGCCTCGAGGCTTTCCGCAGAGGCTTTCCCACGAGGCTTTCCCACAGGGCTGTCCCACGTGCCACTGTGGTGTGAGTCGATCCTCGGCTTGAAAGTCGAGGCAGTGCAGGGAATACAGGTTTCCCTGGAATGGACTGAGACATCTGGGGGACTCTGGGAATGGTGGGCACGACTCTGGAGTTCCTCTCGTTTTTCCTCTGGAGAGCGCCTCCTCTTGATGTGGGACGGGAATGCCGCGAATTCTTTCCCGACCACGCAGGGAAAGGATCAAACCTCCTCGAGCAATGAGGAGGAAACGTGGCTCCTCTGGATGTGGGCGGGACTTTCCTGCTTCCTCTCGAGTGGAGACGGGTATGTCGGGGAACTTCTTGAGTTGCAGCAAGGGTGTGAAGGACCCTTTGGAAGTTCCATAGGTTAGGTTTGATTAGCCTCGAGACGTCTCAGCGGAAATGGGCCTCATCTCGCCTGGAGGGGAGAACCTCCTGGATTTTCTCGAGTTGCGACAGGTGCTCTCGACTTACGACGGGGACCTCAGGGACCCGCTCTGGTGGCCTCAGAAAAGGCCAGTCCCCATGCGAGTTGCTCGGGTGCCTCTCGGGTTTCCTCTCCCGTCGATGCCGGGGCCTAAGACCTTGTGTGGCTTCGGTGCCGGAATCTGAGGATTCCTCTTCAGTGCTGACATGCTTCTTGGGGTACTTCTGGAGTCTCCCCAGGGGAGTCAGTCCTCGTCTCGAGTGGGGCATGCACGTGAGCTTTCCTCCCGAGCTGTAGCAGCAGTGTCAGGCATCCCTTCGCCTGGATCAAGGGATCTGTGGCTTTCCCTCGAGGCTTTCCCACGAGGCTTTCCCACGAGGTTTTCCCACAGGGATGTCCCACGTGCCACCGTGGTGTGAGTCGCATTCTCGGCTAGAAAGTCGAGACAGTGCAGGGAAAACAGGTTTCCCTGGAATGGACTGAGACATCTGGGAGACTCTGGGAATGGTGGCACGACCCTGGAGTTCCTCTCGCCATTCCTGTAGAGAGCGCCTCCTCTTGAGATGCGACGGGAACGCCGGGAATTCTTTCCCGACCACGCAGGGAAAGGATCCCTCCTCTCGAGCTAGCAGGCGGAAACGGGGCCACTCTGGATATGGGCGGGACCCTTGGGATCCTCTTGAGTAGAGACGGGTATGTCAGGGAACTTCTTGAGTTGCAGCAAGGGTGTGAAGGACCCTTTGGAAGTTCCAGAGTTTAAGTGTGATTACCCCCTTGTTGCCTCAGCGGAAATGGGCCTCATCTCGCCTGGATTGGGGAACCTCCTGGATTTTCTCGAGTTGCGGCAGGTGCTCTCGACTTACGATGGGGACCTCAGGGACCCACCCTGGTGCCCTCAGGAAAGGCCAGTCCCCATGGGAATTGCTCTGGGGCCTCTCGGGATTCCTCTCCCGTAGATTCCGGGGTCTAGACCTTGTGTGGAGTCCGTGCCGGAACCTGAGCATTCCTCTCCAGTGCTGACATGGATCTTGGGGTACTTCTGGAGTCTCCCCAGGGGAGTCAGTCCTCATCTCGAGTGGGGCCATGCACGTGCGATTTCCTCCCGATCTGTAGCAGCAGTGTCATGCTTCTCTTCGCGTGGATCAAGGGATCTGTGTCTTTCCCTCGATGCTTTCCCACGAGGCTTTCCCACAGAGCTGTCCCACGTGCCACCGTTTTGTGAGTCGATCCTCGGCTTGAAAGTCGAGGCAGTGCAGGGAAAACAGGTTTCCCTGGAATGGACTGAGACATCTGGGTGACTCTGGGAATGGTGGCACGACCCTGGAGTTTCTCTGGCCTTTCCTGTGCAGAGCGCCTCTTCTTGAGATACGACGGTAATGCCGGGAATTCTTTCCCGACCACGCAGGGAAAGGATCCCTCCTCTCGGTCTAGGAGGAGGAAACGGGGCTCCTCTGGATATGGGCGGAACTCTCGTGCTTCCTATCGAGTGGAGACGGGTATGTCGGGGAACTTCTTGAGTTGCAGCAAGGGTGTGAAGGACCCTTTGGAAGTTCCAGATGTTAGATGTGATTAGCCTCGAGATGCCTCAGCAGAAATGGGCCTCATCTCGCCTGGAGGAGAGAACCTCCTGGATTTTCTAGAGTTGCGGCAGGTGCTCTCAACTTACGACGGGGACCTCAGGGACCCGTTCTGGTGGCCTCAGGAAAGGCCAGTCCCCATGCGAGTTGCTCGGGGCCTCTCGGGATTCCTCTCCCGTCGATGCCAGGGCCTAAGATCTTGTGTGGAGTCGGTGCCGGAACCTGAGGATTCCTCTCCAGTGCTGACATGGATCTTGGGGTACTTCTGGAGTCTCCCCAGGGCAGTCAGTCCTCTACTCGAGTGGGGCATACACGTGCGCTTTCCTCCCGAGCTGTAGCAGCAGTGTCACGCTTCCTTCGCGTGTATCAACTGATCTGTGGCTTTGCCTCGAGGCTTTCGCAGAGGCTTTCCCACGAGGCTTTCCCACAGGGCTGTCCCACGTGCCACTGTGGTGTGAGTCGATCCTCGGCTTGAAAGTCGAGCAGTGCAGGGAATACAGGTTTCCCTGGAATGGACTGAGACATCTGGGGACTCTGGGAATGGTGGCACGACTCTGGAGTTCCTCTCGTTTTTCCTCTGGAGAGCGCCTCCTCTTGATGTGGGACGGGAATGCCGCGAATTCTTTCCCGACCACGCAGGGAAAGGATCAAACCTCTCGAGCAATGAGGAGGAAACGTGGCTCCTCTGGATGTGGGCGGGACTTTCCTGCTTCCTCTCGAGTGGAGACGGGTATGTCGGGGAACTTCTTGAGTTGCAGCAAGGGTGTGAAGGACCCTTTGGAAGTTCCATAGGTTAGGTTTGATTAGCCTCGAGACGTCTCAGCGGAAATGGGCCTCATCTCGCCTGGAGGGGAGAACCTCCTGGATTTTCTCGAGTTGCGACAGGTGCTCTCGACTTACGACGGGGACCTCAGGGACCCGCTCTGGTGGCCTCAGAAAAGGCCAGTCCCCATGCGAGTTGCTCGGGTGCCTCTCGGGTTTCCTCTCCCGTCGATGCCGGGGCCTAAGACCTTGTGTGGCTTCGGTGCCGGAATCTGAGGATTCCTCTTCAGTGCTGACATGCTTCTTGGGGTACTTCTGGAGTCTCCCCAGGGGAGTCAGTCCTCGTCTCGAGTGGGGGCATGCACGTGAGCTTTCCTCCCGAGCTGTAGCAGCAGTGTCAGGCATCCCTTCGCCTGGATCAAGGGATCTGTGGCTTTCCCTCGAGGCTTTCCCACGAGGCTTTCCCACGAGGTTTTCCCACAGGGATGTCCCACGTGCCACCGTGGTGTGAGTCCATTCTCGGCTAGAAAGTCGAGACAGTGCAGGGAAAACAGGTTTCCCTGGAATGGACTGAGACATCTGGGGAGACTCTGGGAATGGTGGCACGACCCTGGAGTTCCTCTCGCCATTCCTGTAGAGAGCGCCTCCTCTTGAGATGCGACGGGAACGCCGGGAATTCTTTCCCGACCACGCAGGGAAAGGATCCCTCCTCTCGAGCTAGCAGGCGGAAACGGGGCCACTCTGGATATGGGCGGGACCCTTGGATCCTCTTGAGTAGAGACGGGTATGTCAGGGAACTTCTTGAGTTGCAGCAAGGGTGTGAAGGACCCTTTGGAAGTTCCAGAGTTTAAGTGTGATTACCCCCTGTTGCCTCAGCGGAAATGGGCCTCATCTCGCCTGGATTGGGGAACCTCCTGGATTTTCTCGAGTTGCGGCAGGTGCTCTCGACTTACGATGGGACCTCAGGACCCACCCTGGTGCCCTCAGGAAAGGCCAGTCCCCATGGCGAATTGCTCTGGGGCCTCTCGGGATTCCTCTCCCGTAGATCCGGGCGTCTAGACCTTGTGTGGAGTCCGTGCCGGAACCTGAGCATTCCTCTCCAGTGCTGACATGGATCTTGGGGTACTTCTGGAGTCTCCCCAGGGGAGTCAGTCCTCATCTCGAGTGGGGGCCATGCACGTGCGATTTCCTCCCGATCTGTAGCAGCAGTGTCATGCTTCTCTTCGCGTGGATCAAGGGATCTGTGTCTTTCCCTCGATGGCTTTCCCACGAGGCTTTCCCACAGAGCTGTCCCACGTGCCACCGTTTTGTGAGTCGATCCTCGGCTTGAAAGTCGAGGCAGTGCAGGGAAAACAGGTTTCCCTGGAATGGACTGAGACATCTGGGTGACTCTGGAATGGTGGCACGACCCTGGAGTTTCTCTGGCCTTTCCTGTGCAGAGCGCCTCTTCTTGAGATACGACGGTAATGCCGGGAATTCTTTCCCGACCACGCAGGGAAAGGATCCCTCCTCTCGGTCTAGGAGGAGGAAACGGGGCTCCTCTGGATATGGGCGGAACTCTCGTGCTTCCTATCGAGTGGAGACGGGTATGTCGGGGAACTTCTTGAGTTGCAGCAAGGTGTGAAGGACCCTTTGGAAGTTCCAGATGTTAGATGTGATTAGCCTCGAGATGCCTCAGCAGAAATGGCCTCATCTCGCCTGGAGGAGAGAACCTCCTGGATTTTCTAGAGTTGCGGCAGGTGCTCTCAACTTACGACGGGGACCTCAGGACCCGTTCTGGTGGCCTCAGGAAAGGCCAGTCCCCATGCGAGTTGCTCGGGGGCCTCTCGGGATTCCTCTCCCGTCGATGCCAGGGCCTAAGATCTTGTGTGGAGTCGGTGCCGGAACCTGAGGATTCCTCTCCAGTGCTGACATGGATCTTGGGGTACTTCTGGAGTCTCCCCAGGGCAGTCAGTCCTCTACTCGAGTGGGGGCATACACGTGCGCTTTCCTCCCGAGCTGTAGCAGCAGTGTCACGCTTCCTTCGCGTGTATCAACTGATCTGTGGCTTTCCTCGAGGCTTTCGCAAGAGGCTTTCCACGAGCTTTCCCACAGGGCTGTCCCACGTGCCACTGTGGTGTGAGTCGATCCTCGGCTTGAAAGTCGAGCAGTGCCAGGGAATACAGGTTTCCCTGGAATGGACTGAGACATCTGGGGACTCTGGGAATGGGGCACGACTCTGGAGTTCCTCTCGTTTTTCCTCTGGAGAGCGCCTCCTCTTGATGTGGGACGGGAATGCCGCGAATTCTTTCCCGACCACGCAGGGAAAGGATCAAACCTCTCGAGCAATGAGGAGAAACGTGGCTCCTCTGGATGTGGCGGGACTTTCCTGCTTCCTCTCGAGTGGAGACGGGTATGTCGGGGAACTTCTTGAGTTGCAGCAAGGGTGTGAAGGACCCTTTGGAAGTTCCATAGGTTAGGTTTGATTAGCCTCGAGACGTCTCAGCGGAAATGGGCCTCATCTCGCCTGGAGGGGAGAACCTCCTGGATTTTCTCGAGTTGCGACAGGTGCTCTCGACTTACGACGGGACCTCAGGACCCGCTCTGGTGGCCTCAGAAAGGCCAGTCCCCATGCGAGTTGCTCGGTGCCTCTCGGGTTTCCTCTCCCGTCCGATGCCGGGGCCTAAGACCTTGTGTGGCTTCGTGCCGGAATCTGAGGATTCCTCTTCAGTGCTGACATGCTTCTTGGGTACTTCTGGAGTCTCCCCAGGGAGTCAGTCCTCGTCTCGAGTGGGGGCATGCACGTGAGCTTTCCTCCCGAGCTGTAGCAGCAGTGTCACGCATCCCTTCGCCTGGATCAAGGGATCTGTGGCTTTCCCTCGAGGCTTTCCCACGAGGCTTTCCCACGAGGTTTTCCCACAGGGATGTCCCACGTGCCACCGTGGTGTGAGTCCATTCTCGGCTTAGAAAGTCGAGACAGTGCAGGGAAAACAGGTTTCCCTGGAATGACTGGAACATCTGGGGACTCTCGGAATGTGGCACGACCCTGGAGTTCCTCTCGCCATTCCTGTAGGAGACGCTCCTCTTGAGATGCGACGGGAACGCTGGATTCTTTCCCGACCACGCAGGGAAAGGATCCCTCCTCTCGAGCTAGCAGGCGGAAACGGGCCACTCTGGATATGGGCGGGACCCTTGGGATCCTCTTGAGTAGAGACGGGTATGTCAGGGAACTTCTTGAGTTGCAGCAAGGGTGTGAAGGACCCTTTGGAAGTTCCAGAGTTTAAGTGTGATTACCCCCTTGTTGCCTCAGCGGAAATGGGCCTCATCTCGCCTGGATTGGGGAACCTCCTGGATTTTCTCGAGTTGCGGCAGGTGCTCTCGACTTACGATGGGACCTCAGGGACCCACCCTGGTGCCCTCAGGAAAGGCCAGTCCCCATGGGAATTGCTCTGGGGCCTCTCGGATTCCTCTCCCGTAGATTCCGGGGTCTAGCCTTGTGTGGAGTCCGTGCCGGAACCTGAGCATTCCTCTCCAGTGCTGACATGGATCTTGGGGTACTTCTGGAGTCTCCCCAGGGGAGTCAGTCCTCATCTCGAGTGGGGCCATGCACGTGCGATTTCCTCCCGATCTGTAGCAGCAGTGTCATGCTTCTCTTCGCGTGGATCAAGGGATCTGTGTCTTTCCCTCATGCTTTCCCACGAGGCTTTCCCACAGAGCTGTCCACGTGCCACCGTTTTGTGAGTCGATCCTCGGCTTGAAAGTCGAGGCAGTGCAGGGAAAACAGGTTTCCCCTGAATGGACTGAGACATCTGGGTGACTCTGGGAATGGTGGCACGACCCTGGAGTTTCTCTGGCCTTTCCTGTGCAGAGCGCCTCTTCTTGAGATACGACGGTAATGCCGGAATTCTTTCCCGACCACGCAGGGAAAGATCCCTCCTCTCGGTCTAGGAGGAGGAAACGGGGCTCTGGATATGCGGAACTCTCGTGCTTCCTATCGAGTGGAGACGGGGTATGTCGGGAACTTCTTGAGTTGCAGCAAGGGGTGAAGGACCCTTTGGAAGTTCCAGATGTTAGATGTGATTAGCCTCGAGATGCCTCAGCAGAAATGGGCCTCATCTCGCCTGGAGGAGAGAACCTCCTGGATTTTCTAGAGTTGCGGCAGGTGCCTCTCAACTTACGACGGGGACCTCAGGGACCCGTTCTGGTGGCCTCAGGAAAGGCCAGTCCCCATGCGAGTTGCTCGGGTCTCGGGATTCCTCTCCCGTCGATGCCAGGGCCTAAGATCTTGTGTGGAGTCGGTGCCGGACCTGAGGATTCCTCTCCAGTGCTGACATGGATCTTGGGTACTTCTGGAGTCTCCCCAGGGCAGTCAGTCCTCTACTCGAGTGGGGGCATACACGTGCGCTTTCCTCCCGAGCTGTAGCAGCAGTGTCACGCTTCCTTCGCGTGTATCAACTGATCTGTGGCCTTTGCCTCGAGGCTTTCGCAAGAGGCTTTCCCACGAGGCTTTCCCACAGGGCTGTCCCACGTGCCACTGTGGTGTGAGTCGATCCTCGGCTTGAAAGTCGAGGCAGTGCAGGAATACAGGTTTCCCTGGAATGGACTGAGACATCTGGGGGACTCTGGGAATGGGCACGACTCTGGAGTTCCTCTCGTTTTTTCCTCTGGAGAGCGCCTCCTCTTGATGTGGACGGGAATGCCCGCGAATTCTTTCCCGACCACGCAGGGAAAGGATCAAACCTCGAGCCAATGAGGAGGAAACGTGGCTCCTCTGGATGTGGGCGGGACTTTCCTGCTTCCTCTCGAGTGGAGACGGGTATGTCGGGGAACTTCTTGAGTTGCAGCAAGGGTGTGAAGGACCCTTTGGAAGTTCCATAGGGTTAGGTTTGATTAGCCTCGAGACGTCTCAGCGGAAATGGGCCTCATCTCGCCTGGAGGGAGAACCTCCTGGATTTTCTCGAGTTGCGACAGGTGCTCTCGACTTTACGACGGGGACCTCAGGACCGCGCTCTGGTGGCCTCAGAAAAGGCCAGTCCCCATGCGAGTTGCTCGGGTGCCTCTCGGGTTTCCTCTCCGTCGATGCCGGGGCCTAAGACCTTGTGTGGCTTCGGTGCCGGAATCTGAGGATTCCTCTTCAGTGCTGACATGCTTCTTGGGGTACTTCTGGAGTCTCCCCAGGGGAGTCAGTCCTCGTCTCGAGTGGGGCATGCACGTGCGCTTTCCTCCCGCAGCCTGTAGCAGCAGTGTCAGGCATCCCTTCGCCTGGATCAAGGATCTGTGGCTTCCTCCCCACGAGGCTTTCCCACGAGGTTTTCCCACAGGGATGTCCACGTGCCACCGTGGTGTGAGTCCATTCTCGGCTAGAAAGTCGAGACAGTGCAGGAAAACAGGTTTCCCTGGAATGGACTGAGACATCTGGGAGACTCTGGGAATGGTGGCACGACCCTGGAGTTCCTCTCGCCATTCCTGTAGAGAGCGCCTCCTCTTGAGATGCGACGGAACGCCGGAATTCTTTCCCGACCACGCAGGGAAAGGATCCCTCCTCTCGAGCTAGCAGGCGGAAACGGGGGCCACTCTGGATATGGGCGGGACCCTTGGGATCCTCTTGAGTAGAGACGGGTATGTCAGGGAACTTCTTGAGTTGCAGCAAGGGTGTGAAGGACCCTTTGGAAGTTCCAGAGTTTAAGTGTGATTACCCCCTTGTTGCCTCAGCGGAAATGGGCCTCATCTCGCCTGGATTGGGAACCTCCTGGATTTTCTCGAGTTGCGGCAGGTGCTCTCGACTTACGATGGGGACCTCAGGGACCCACCCTGGTGCCCTCAGGAAAGGCCAGTCCCCATGGGAATTGCTCTGGCGGCCTCTCGGATTCCTCTCCCGTAGATTCCGGGGTCTAGACCTTGTGTGGAGTCCGTGCCGGAACCTGAGCATTCCTCTCCAGTGCTGACATGGATCTTGGGGTACTTCTGGAGTCTCCCCAGGGGAGTCAGTCCTCATCTCGAGTGGGGCCATGCACGTGCGATTTCCTCCGATCTGTAGGCAGCAGTGTCACGTGCAGATTCCCTCCTCCCCGAGTCTGTAGCTGAGTCGAGTGGTCAGTGGCTGTTCTCTTGACTCGACGTGGATCAAGGGATCTGTACGGGGGCTCCCTCTGGATATGGGCGGAACTCTCGTGCTTCCTATCGAGTGGAGACGGGTATGTCGGGGAACTTCTTGAGTTGCAGCAAGGGTGTGAAGGACCCTTTGGAAGTTCCAGATGTTAGATGTGATTAGCCTCGAGATGCCTCAGCAGAAATGGGCGCTCATCTCGCCTGGAGGAGAGAACCTCCTGGATTTTCTAGAGTTGGCGGCAGGTGCTCTCAACTTACGACGGGG
>NW_017212677.1:0-16346 GCF_001704415.2 Capra hircus
TTGTACATTTCTAAAAATTTGCCCATTTCTTCCCGTTGTCCATTTTATTGGCATATAATTGCTGAAAGTAGTCTCATGATCTTTTTGTATTTCTGTGTTTTCTATTGTGATCTCTCCATATTCTGATAAAATAGACTAAAACAAAGGATGTGAAAAGAGACAAAGAAGGCCACTACATAATGTTCAAAGGATCAATCCAAGAAGAAAGATATAACAATTATAATTATATATGCACCCAATATAGGAGCTCCGCAATATGTAAGACAAATGCTAACAGGCATGAAAGGGGAAATTTAACAATAACACAATAATAGTGGGGGACTTTAATACCCCACTCACACCTATGGACAGATCAACTAAACAGAAAATTAACAAAGAAATGCAAACTTTAATGATATTTAGACCAGTTAGACCTAATTGATATCTATAGACATCTCACCCCAAAAAAATGGAATTTCACTTTTTCTCAAGTGCTCATGGAACCTCTTCCAGGATAGATCATATCCTGGGCCATAAATCTAACCTTGATAAATTCAAAAAAATCGAAATCTTTTCAAGCATCTTTTCTGACCATAATGCATCAAGATTAGATCTCAATTACACAAGAAAAAACTATTAAAGATTCCAACATATGGAGGCTGAACAACACACTTCTGAATAACCAACAAATCATAGAAGAAATCAAAATATGCATAGAAATAATGAATAATGAAAATGAAAACACAACAACCCAAAACCTGTGGGACACTATAAAAGCAGTGCTAAGAGGAAAGTTCTTAGCAATACAGGCATACCTCAAGAAACAAGAAATAAGTCAAATAAATAACCTAACTCTTCACCTAATACAACTAGAGAGGAAGAAATGGGAACCCGAGAGTTAGTAGAAGGAAAGACATCTTAAAAATTAGGGCGCAGAAATAAATGTCAAGAAACAAAAGAGACCATAGCAAAAATCAACAAAGCCAAAAGCTGGTTCTTTGAAGGATAAATAAAATTGACAAAAACATTAGCTAGACTCATCAAGAAACAATGAGAGAAAAATCAAATTAATAAAATTAGAAATGAAAATAGAGAGTGCACTTCTTTCCTATTTGCAACCAGTCTGTTGTTCCATGTCCAATTCTAACTGTTGCTTCCTGACCTGCATACAGATTTCTCAAGAAGCAGGTCAGATTGTCTGCCATTCCCATCTCTTTCAGAATTTTCCACAGTTTGTTGTGATCCACACAGTCAAGGCTTTGGCATAGTCAATAAAGCAGAAATAGATGTTTTTCTGGAACTCTTTTGCTTTTTCCATGATCCAGTGGATGTTGGCAATTTGATCTCTGGTTCCTTTGGCTTTTCTAAAACCAGCTTCAACATCAGGATGTTCACAGTTCACGTACTGCTGAACCCTGGTTTGGAGAATTTTGAGAATTACTTTACTATTGTGTGAGATGAGTACAATTGGTGCAGCAGACTGAGCATTCTTTGGCACTGCCTTTCTTTGGGATTGGAGTGAAAATTGACCTTTTCCAGTCCTGTGGCCACTGCTGAGTTTTCCAGATTTGCTTGCATATTGAGCGCAGCACTTTCACAGCATCACTATTCAGGATAGCTCCACTGGAATTCTATCACCTCCCCAACTTTGTTATTGATGCTTTCTAAGGCCCACTTGACTTCACATTACATTATGTCTGGCTATAGATGAGTGATCACATCATCGTGATTATCCGGGTCATGAAGGTCTTTTTTGTACAGTTCTTCTGTGTATTCTTGCAACATCTTCTTTATATCTTCTGCTCTGTTATGTCCAGACTACGTCTGTCCTTTATCGATCCCATCTTTGCATGAAATGTTCCTTTGGTATCTCTAATTTTCTTGAAGAGATCTGTAGTCTTTCCCATTCTGTTCTTTTCCTTTATTTCTTGTACTGATCACTGAAGAAGGCTTTCTTATCTCTCCTTGCTCTTATTTGGAACTCTGCATTCAGATTCTTATATCTTTCCTTTTCTCCTTTTCTTTTTGGCCTCTCTTCTTTTCACAGCTATTTGAAAGGCCTCGCCAGACAGCCATTTTGCTTTTTTGCATTTCTTTTCCATGTGGATGGTCTTGATCCGTGTCTCCTGTACAATGTCACAAATCCCATTCCATAGTTCATCAGGCAGTCTATCTATCAGATCAAGGCCCTTAAATTTATTTCTCACTTCCACTTTATAATCATAAAGGGATTTGATTTAGGTCATACCTGAATGGTTTAGCGGTTTTCCCTACTTTCTTCAATTTAAGACTGAATTTGGTTATAAGCAGTTCATGATCTGAACCACAGTCAGCTCCTGGTCTTGTTTTTCTGACTGTATAGAGGTTCTCCATCTTTGACAACAAAGAATATAATCAATCTGATTTCTGTGTTGAACATGTGGTGATATCCATGTATAGAGTCTTCTGTTGTGTTTGTTGGAAGAGGGTGTTTGCTATGACCAGTGCATTTTCTTGGCCAATCTCTATTTGTCTTTGCCCTGATTCATTCTGCATTCCAAGGCCAAATTTGTCTGTTAACCTAGGTGTTTCTTGACTTCCTACTTTTTCATTTCAGTCTTCTATAATGAAAATGACATATTTCTTGGGTGTTAGTTCTACAAGGTCTTGTAGGTCTTCATAGAAGGGTTCAACTTCAGCTTCTTCAGCATTACTGGTTGGGGCATAGACTTGGATTAGGTTGATATTGAATGGTTTGCCCTTGGAAACTAACTGAGATCATTCTGTCGTTTTTGAGATTGCATCCAAATACTGCATTTTGGATTCTTCTGTTAACCCGTGGATGGCTACTCCATTTCTTCTGAGGGATTCCTGCCCACAGTAGCAGATATAATGGTCATCTGGAGTTAAACTCACCCATTCCAGTCCATTTTACTTGGCTGATTCCTTGAATGTAGATGTTCACCCTTGCCGTCTCTTGTTTGACCACTTCCAATTTGCCTTGATTCATGGACCTGATATTCCAGGTTCCTGTTCAATATTGCTCTTTAGAGCATTGGACCTTGTTTCCATCACCAGTCACATCCACAGCTGGGTATTGTTTTTGCTTTGGCTCCATCCCTTCATTCTTTCTGGGGTTATTTCTCCACTGATCTCCAGTAGCGTATTGGACACCTACTGACCTGGGGAGTTCCTCATTCAGTATCCTATTATTTTGCCTTTTCATACTGTTCCTGGGGTTCTCAAGGCAAGAATACTGAAGTGGTTTGCCATTCCTTTTTCAAATGGACCACATTCTGTCAGACTTCTCCACCATGACCCTCCCATCTTGGGTTGCCCTGTGGGCATGTCTTGGTTTCACTGAGTTAGACATCATGGTGGTCCTTGTGTGATTAGATTTACTAGATTTCTGTAAGTATGGTTTCAGTGTCTCTGCCCTCTGATGCCCTCTTGCAACACCTACCATATAACTTGGGTTTCTCTTACCTTGGGTATGGGGTATCTCTTCATGGCTGTTCCAGCAAAGCGCAGCCACTGCTCCTTACCTTGGATGAAGGGTATCTCATCACCACTGCCCTTCCTGACCTTCCACGTGATATAACTCCTCTAGGCCCTCCTGCACCAGTGCAGCCACTGCTCCTTGAATGTGGGTTGCCCTTCCCGGCCTCCGCCCCTGGCCTCGGCCATGGGATGTCTCCTTGCAACTGCCCTCCCCTAGCCTTGGGAGTGGGGTGGCTCCTCCCAGCCCCTGACCCTGGGCTCAGGTGCCGGGTGGCTCCTTCAGTTCCCGACCCTGACCTTGGACCAGGGTGGCTCCTCTCGGCCATTCCTGTGCAGTCCCAGCCTGGCACTCTCGGCCGCTGCCCCTGACCTCGGACTTGGGGTACCTCCTCTTGGCCACGCTGAATGCGCTGGCTGTCACAGCCGCTTTTCCATTTTACATTTCTTTTCCATGCAGATTTTCTTGATCAATCTTTCCTATACAATATCGCAAACCTCCATCCATAGGTCTCCAGGTGCTCATCTGTCAGATAGAATCCCCTGTATCTATTTATCACTTTCACCATATAATCATAAGGGTTTTGACTTTAAATGTGTAAAATATATTAATTCCCTATTTCCTCTAGTGAAATCTTCACCCAGATTTCCATCAAAGAAATACAGAAAACTCTATTTTATTTGGGAAATACATGAAATATAGCTGTTTGATGTTTGCCATTTAGCTCAGGCCTTAATTTCTGAATCATGTAAAATTATCTTTCTTGTGTATGAATGTGGAAAGTGTTTCACATGTGAAAATTTGAGAATTCATATTTCTTATGAGAACATTTCTCCCCAGATTGTCAGATGTGAGACAGAATTTCAAATCTCATATCTGAAGGCTGTAATTCAAACTTGTCTGATGGAAATATAGAGAATATCAGAGCTCATGCATGAAATCTGTGGGCAAATTCTATATTTCTTGTAAGGAAAATTAACCCAGGTTTTTCAAACGTTAGTATTCAGTATTTCATGAAGGAAAGACTTCACAAATGTTTTCAAATTACAAATATGAAAAAATTCCATATTTCATGTGACCATGTTGGGATATGTGACATATATATATATATATATATATATATATATATATATATATATATATTTTTTTTTTTTTTAATTTCCTGTCAAAGAATCTGCATCCAGATTTTCATAACTCTAATGTAAAAATTTCCACATTTTCTGCAGAATATTTTGTGTCCATACCTTCACTTATGATGTGCAGAGAATTCTGTATTTTAAGTTGGAAATACTTTCTCCAGATTTGTATATGTGAATAATAGAGAATTTTATGTGTCACATCCTGAAACCTGCATCTAGATTTTCACATGTGAAACAGAATTTCATCTTTTATGTAGGACACTCTCATTTCAGATGTCGATACTTGAAACAGATAATACTTTTATAAAGAGGCGCCTTACTTACTATTTTTCTTCTGTCATTATGGTGTTGTCATTGGGATTACTAATGCTATTCATATCTCCCATATAAATTTTGTTTCTAACTTGAGCTTCATCTAGATTTTAATTTTTTCATCGTATTCTCTGCATAGAACTTAAATAAGCAGGACAACAATACAAAGCTTTGACTTCTTCCTTTCCCAATTTTGAATCAGTTAATTGCCCCGTGTCCAATTCTAACTGCTTCATCTTCGCTTCCATACACATTTCCCAGGAGACATATAAGGTATTCTCTCATTTTTATCTCTAAAAATTTTACAAAATTATTATTATTATTATTATTATTATTATTATTATTGGTTTGTGTGTGATTTGCAGTGTCCAAGTCATTAGCAGAGACAGTTAAGCAGATATAGATGATTGCATGCTATCTCCTTGCTTATCCTATGATACAAACATCAACTCATGTGTACCTCTTATGATTAAATAATTAACTACACATTCCTGTCTTTGTTGGTTTTGTTATTTTATTTTTTGGTCATTGTTTCTGTTGCCGTTTTCTCTCTTTTTCAAGTAGTCAAGTACCAACTGGTAATTTCCCATGAACTTGCCATCTTATTCTAAAATGAATTAAATTATGCCTATGGCAGTCTCTGGCCTTTGATAGCCACTGAATGGAGTTACACTTCAAGATCTGAAATCAGTGATCCATGCTCTGGGAAAATGTCAGGAACTTCAAAAACTAACTAGATATATTCAAGTGCCGACTTTTTGAGCCCAATTATGCTATTATATGTTATGTGGAAAGTTCTACATTTCTTCATGCTGATGACAATTACTCATTAACAGAAATTTCCAAGGGGGAAAGAAAAACAACAACACATTATGCCTGATTGCATGTTGGAAGTCAAAGTAGTGCCAGTTACGTGCGTACATAAGGAACGCCGCATCAAACAGATTAATTCATGGCAACTAATGTTTCCTGTTTTACTGTCAAGGAAGAAAAAATAATAGAGCTTGCCAGGAAAAACTGCGAATTTCCAAGAAGGCAGAATTGTAGGCAGATGTGAAATGCAAGTCTCTCAATGAATGGACCACAAATAATACCTCTACATGGACAATAGTTCTCCCACAGCATCAGATAAATACTAGCAGAAGACCTGGTCACCAGAATGTCCCATGTGGGTTCCAGATATACCTGTGTAGAAAGGAACTAAGAAGGGAGAAGGAGGATAAGAAGAAGCAAGACAAAACCTCATGTGGGAGATGGAGAAGCAGGGAAGAGATTTCCAGAATGAGGCAAGCTCCTTCACTAAAGGGTAAATTACCTTGGACTGAAAGGAAACAAGATAAAACAGATGATGAAATATAATTTGGATAGAGTGAGAGCCACACAGACAATGCGTGTCATGGCCCTGTATGTCTCACACTGCAATGCAGTTCAGTCAGTGTGTATGGGGCCCAGAAGCCGGAAGGTGGGATTTATAGAGTGATTCTCAGAGAGGACTGCTGTTGACTGTGTGGAGATGGCCTGATGGTCCACGTATGAGTAGCTGTGTTGCAGGGAATGTCTTTTGAGAATTCCCAAACTGCCAAAGAGGGAGGACCTTACTGCATTGTCACATACCGGAGGTAGAGATATCTTGGTAGACCCTCACCTTCCCACCTGTTAACACCTACTACAAGGCAATAGAGAAAGACCAGCAGAAGTACCACTCATGCTCCTGAAAACACAGGCTAAAGGATCCTATTAAGGCCAAATCTTTTCTGCCTATGGCTGCTGGCTTCTATTCAAAATTGACACCACCATGGTTCCAGCATTTCAAGTAGCTATACCACCTCCTGTGATCATCACGGCAGATCCCAGTGTGCCACAAGTGTCTAAGGGCAGACTCCTTTGGCGACCACATGGCCTTGGAAAGCAGAATGAAGCAGGGCAAAGACTAATAGAGTTTGGCAAAGGAAATGCACTTGTCATAGCAAACATCCTCTTCCAACAACACAAGAGAAGACTCTACACATGGACATCACCAGATGGTCAACACCGAAATCAGATTGATTATATTCTCTAGAGCCAAAGATGGAGAAGCCCTATGCAGTCAACAAAAACAAGACCAGGAGCTGACTGTGGCTCAGATCATGAACTCCTTATTACCAAATTCAGACTTAAACTGAAGGAAGTAGGGGAAAACCGCTAGACCATTCAGGTATGACCTAAATAAATCCCTTATGATAATACAGTGGAAGTGAGAAATAGATTTAAGAGCCTACATCTGATAGATAGTGTGCTTGATGAAATATGGAATGAGGTTTGTGACACTGTAGAGGAGACAAGATCAAGACCCCATGAGAAAGAAATGCAAAAAAGCGAAATGGCTGTCTGGGGAGGCCTTACAAATAGCGGTGGAAAGAAGAGAGGCGAAAAGCAAAGGAGAAAAGGAAAGATATAAGCAGCTGAATGCAGAGTTCCAAAGAATAGGAAGAAGAGATAAGAAAGCTTTCTCAGCAATCAATGAAAAGAAATAGAGGGAAAGAACAGAATGGGAAAGAATAGAGATCTCTTCAAGAAAATCAGAGATACCAAGGAAACATTTCATGCAAAGATGGGCTTGATAAAGGACAGAAATTGTATGGATCTAACAGAAGCAGAAGATATTAAGAAGTGGTGGCAAGAATATGCAGAAGAACTGTACAAAAAAGATCTTCACGACCTGGATAATCACGATGGTGTGATTAGTCATCTAGAGCCAGACATCCTGTAAAGTGAAGTCACGTGGGCCTTAGAAAGCATCACTACAAACAAAGCTAGTGGAGGTGATGGCATTCCAGTTGAGCTGTTTCAGATCCTGAAAGATGATGCTGTAAGAATGCCGCACTCAATATGTCAGCAAATTTGGAAAACTCAGCAGTGGCCACAGGACTGGAAAAGATCAGTTTTCATTCCAATTCCAAAGAAAAGCAATGCCAAAGAATGCTCAAACTAATGCACAGTTGCACTCAACTCACATGCTAGTAAAGTAATGCTTAAAATTCTCCAAGCCAGGCTTCTGCAATACATGAACTGTGAATTTTTTGATGTTCATTCTAGTTTTAGAAAAGGCAGAGGAACCAGAGATCAAATTGCCAACATCCACTGGATCATGGGAAAAGCAAAAGTGTTCCATAAAAAATATCTGTCTCTGATTTATGGACTACACCAAAGCCTTTGACTGTGTGGATCACAATAAACTGTGGAAAATTCTGAAAGAGATGGGAATAGTAGAACACCTGACCTGTCTCTTGAGAAATCTGTATGCAGGTCAGGAAGCAACAGCTAGAACTGGACATGGAACAACAGACTGGTTCCAAATAGGAAAAGGAGTACATCAAGACTGTATTTTGTCACCCTGCTTATTTAACTTCTATGCATAGTACATCATGAGAAACGCTGGATTGGAAGAAACACAAGCTAGAATCAAGACTGCTGGGAGAAATATCATTAACCTCAGATATGTAGATGACACCACCCCTATGGCAGAAAGTGAAGAGGAACTAAAATGCCTCTAGATGAAAATGAAAGAGGACAGTGAAAAAGTTGGCTTAAAGCTCAATATTCAGAAAATGAAGATCATGGCTTCCAGTCCCATCACTTCATGGGAAATAGATGAGGAAACAGTGGAGGCAGTGTCAGACTTTTTGGGCTCCAAAATCACTGCAGATGGTGACTGCAGCCATGAAATTAGAAGGCACTTACTTCTTGGAAGAAAAGGTATGAGCAACCTAGATAGCATATTCAAAAGCAGAGACATTACTTTTCCGACTAAGGTCTATCTAGTCAAGGCTATGGTTTTTCCAGTGGTCATGTATGGATGTGAGAGTTGGACTGTAAAAAGGATGAGCACCAAAGAATTATGCTTTTGAACTGTGGTGTTGGAGAAGACTCTGGAGGGTCCCTTGGACTGCAAGAAAATCCAACCAGTCCTTTCTGAAAGAGATCAGCCCTGAGATTTCTTTGGAAGGAATGATGCTGAAGCTCAAACTCCAGTACTTTGGCCACCTCATGCGAAGAGTTGACTCATTGAAAAAGACCCTGATGCTGAGAGGGGTTGGGGGCAGGAGGAGGAGGGGACGACAGAAGATGAAATGCATGGATGTCATCACTGGCTGGATGAATGTGACTCTGAATGCACTCCGGGAGTTGGTGATGGACAGGGAGGCCTGGAATGCTGCAATTCATGGGGTAGCAGAGTCGGACACGACTGAGTGATTGCACTGAATGATTTATGGAGATTATAAATCTGGGAGAGGGGAAATTGAAAATTGCAAACCTCTGTCCTAATCGTTCTGTAAAAGTATAAATGATAATCTTAAACTTGGATAAACAGGCAGCCCATAAATACCTGAGGGGCTATCTTATTCGCCAACACCTTTTACCTCTTCAGGATGAATCCCTGGCTGCTGGAGTTGGACTTCAGCCCTCTGGCCCATGTTGAGGACTAGGACACGTTCAGATGCAGCACTAGGAAATATGTGTACTCTTTTGATGCGTTCAACTGTTGTGTTTTTTGTGTGTCATTTTTCTCAATTGTAGGCTTCTTTGTTACTACACACTGATTTGATCTTTGAAGATTATTTCAACCATGTTTTTATTTTTGTATTATTGTTTCTACTTTTATTTTGCTTTCCTATTTTCTGTGCCTTTTGTTGCTGTTGCATCACTTCATTTTTTAACACAGGTATGTATTCTATATTAACTGTGGTTTCTTGTTATTCTTTAGGGGCTGTTCTGATCTTCTTGTCAGATTTGCTTTCTTTATTCTTCAGTTGGCACTCTGCTCTGGTTTTTTTTTTTTACTTGATTGAGATATACTTGATTGGTTCTCTTTATGAATCTCTTGTCTTCTCTGTAATGTTTATTGCTTGTGGTGCCTTCTATTTATTTATCTATTTGTCATGTATCTATGTTACTTTTTTAATCTCCTCAATATTTACTATGGTATTGTACTTTTTTGGACATAAGTTGGGCCTAATCTTTTTGGGTGTCAGCACCTGAGAGGGTAGCAGGCAGGAAGGTCAGGGGTCTCCAAATGAAGGAAATAGCCAGCAAGTGTTAGACATTTTTACCTCTTCTAAGTGGCAGGAGGAAACAAACTAGCAATATTTGTGCTTTTTTTCCTTCTCTATACAAATTTAAAAGGTGGTTTCTGTTAAAATATTGTGTTGCAATAATGACACTTGGTTTCATATGAAGTTAACTATTCTCAAACCTTGAGATAACCAATGCATTTTTCTTATGGAAATGTTTGTCTTAAACTATGCTATTGTACTATGTTTTACCCCAAACTCTGTCGTCAAGTCAGTGCCACCTAATGCCTCAGAACCTGCTTGACAAACCAGTATGTTATATTCAGATATTTGTTCCCTAATCTATGTAAAGAAAAAAAAAATTGTATGGTAATATGTCCTTCTACAAGATTGAAGTTAATAACTGTATGGCCCGGGATGAGTTGTCTGATGCCAAGATTATCCCAAAATATATCTTATGGGTGAGGGGCCCTGGTACCACTCTGAGTTTTAAAACACTCCTTTCTTTCATTAACAGACTGCTGGTGAGTATGTAACATCCAGCTGAAGACTAGCAGGGGGTATTCTTTCTGCCCCCTTCTGATGCCTATGTCAGAAGAATTCTCTATCTCTTTATTTTTTAATAAAAGTTTATTATACAAATCTCTGAGAGATCCCGCCTTGTCTCTTGTCCTAGATTGAATTTCTCTCCTCCAGAGGCCAAGAATCTGGGCGTATTTTCATTCCACTACCACCTTTCACACTTAGACCAGGATCATGGGACACCTGGGAATTCCCATCTACTGTGAATATCAACTGGTGACAGTCTCCATGAAGGCCTCTTTCCCAATCTCTGATGCATTGCACCCAACTGCCTACACAACCCACGGCTGATAAGCCACACCACACAACAAGCAAGACAGAAAAACACAGCCACTCATCAGCAGATAGACTGCCTAAGGTCAGACTAATCCCATAGACACCTACAAATGACATGAACAGATATGGTCCCACCATTAGAGAGGGAAGACTCAGCTGCAGAATCAAGAACATTGTTGTCAATCTCTCCAACTCCAAAGCCAACACTAGCCACTCAATCAGCTTTATCAACTTGGAGCAAAGATGAGGCATAATAAATATAATGCAGCAGTTTGTGAAGAAATAACCATTAACATGGTAATGGGAAATGTGAAGACAGAGAAATATGTTGTGGGCTAAAGAATGTGGTAAAAACTCAGAACATAATGAAAGAAAAAATGGGCAGGCTCCCTGAAAGTGGCTTGGATGTTGTGGTAGTAAAGGCGATAAAACATTCTGGAAATGGAATGCAGAAAAGACGAGAACCATTTCTGAAGGGTCTAGAAAAATGAAAAAGTAACAACACACAATGAACAATACAAAAAAGGACTTTGGTTTCCTATATGCTAATACACCCTGTTCTACTGCAGAAGCCAACATAACATTGGAAAGAAATTATCCTCCAATTTAGAAATGTAGTTTAAAATGAAACATAAGTGTTCAAAGGCACAAGAGACCTGACAAACTTAATTGATCCTTATAGAACATTTCACTGAAACACAGCACAATATACATTTTTTTTCTAAAGTGAACATAAAATATCTTCAGAATATATCACAAAGTGGATATCAAATCAAGCCTTGGTAAACTTAAGATAGTAGTAATTGCATCAATCATATATATATAACCACAATGCTATGATTTATATGCCACATTTTGTGGGAGAGGACTTGAAAAACACTAGTCCATGAAGACTAATAAATATAACTCTACATGCCCATGAGATCATTCATTAAATCTGAAAGATAATGAATGAAAAATCTTAGAAATAAATGATGGCAAAACCAATACAGTATTGTAAAGTAAAATAAAGTAAATTAAAAAATTTTAAAAATAAATAAATAAATAAATAAAAAGCAAAAAACAAACTGATTTATATAAAAAATGAAATAAATAATATTAAAAAATGATTATCTGAAAGTTATGGAGCATACTAAAGCAGTAGAAGAGTGAAGTTGATAAATACCACAAAAATAATGAAGAATCATAACAGCCAACAGCAAACAACTATGTCAATAAAATTTAGAATCTGATCCATAGACAAACACTCAGAAATTCAACTAAGAAGAAACATAAAATATGAACAGAGCAATTATAAGCACTAATATTGAAATTGTAATGAAAAAATTATAGTTGACAAACTTTGAAGCCAGATGGCTTCACATGGAAATATTATGAGCCAGTCAGAGAACTGCTAGCACATGCACTTCTGAAACACTTCCAAAATTCTAGAGTGGGAGGAAACCCAAAACTTATTCTACAAGGTCACCATCACACTGATACCAACACCGAGGTAACACAGAAAAAGAAAGTTACAGACCAATATCAAATAGATGAACAGACATTCTTAGCAAAATACGAGCAAATAAAACAAAAAAAAATCCACCAATACCTTAAAAGGATTGAACACCATTATTAAGTGTGGGGTTTATTCCAGATATTGAAACATTCTTCAGTAGTTGCACATCAATGCATAGTGAAGGATGAAAACCATAGAATCACCTCAGTACTTGGTGAAAATATTTTGATATAATTCAACAAGTGTTTGTGATAGAAACTCTCCAAAAACTGAACATAGCAAAAACTACCTCAACTTATCAAAGACACACGGATCAAAACTACAACATCACCTCTTACCATTCCAAATGACCATCAGTAGGGGGGAAAAAAAAAAAAAAAAAGCTACCCTGTTAGTCCAGTGGCTAAAACACCATGATCCCTATGCAGGAGTCCCAGGTTTGATCCCTGGTCACGGAATTAGATTCCACACAGTGATTGAGGTTTGTGGCAACAAAATAGAGAAATAAATATTTATGTGTGCATATTAATGCATTCAAATGGAATCCAGAAAACAGGTGCTAAATAACCCATTTCGAGTGTAGGAAGGGATGGACTCATAGAAAACAGACTTGTGGACACAGTGCAGGAAGGACATATGCAACATACCAAGCATGTAGTAGAGAGCTATTGCTGTGGAGTGCTCTAATGGAGTTGGTTTTGGAGTAGGAGAGGAGGCTCAAGAGGGAGATGGCAGGACTGCTCAAATGGGAGGCTCAGCTATGTTTAATAATAACTGATTTATTTTTCTGGGCAGCAGACACCAGCACAACATTGTAAAGAAAGAAAATCAGTCCTTGGCTAATTGGTGCTAGTGATAAGTAAAGCGTCACTGTGCGTGTCAAGTAAAATGTGTACCCAGGATGGCTTTAGAACATATAGACAAAGCAAAAGCAAAAAAAAAAAAAAAAAAAAAGGCAAACTTAACTGCAGAGCTATTTTAGCCAGAATAAATTCAGACTCTACGCTGGTGTCCCTTCACTTCATTGATTTGTCATTGTTTCTAAAAGTAAAGAATGTCTTTGTAAAAGTAAAGTAAACATATATGGCTGTATGTTTTCATAAACTGATGTCACCAATTTATGAAACCATGAATCCCCTCGTTTTAATAATAGCTGACCTTTGACTTTCAGTACTGTGCTAAGTAGAAATAAGTAAAAATAGGTTAACACTGAGGTGGTGCACAAGAATCCCTTATATTGCAGTTTTAGAGTGTGTGCTACTGACTGGGAAAAATGCATAGCCCAAAGTGGAGAATTATGTTTTCTTCATCAGGCCTTTCATTCTAATAAGAACTTAATCATGAGGAGCAACTTCTCAAGTATTGCAAAAAGACTGCTCTGAAGAAGGATAGGAAATCCAGGTTTTACAGAAGTTTTGGTACAACTATCAAGGTATAAGAATGTCCAAATATTGTGGTTAACGAAAGAAAAACTGCTCACTAAAAGTGAATGGATTTAGATATTTTCTTCCTATTGGAAGATGCAAGAATCTGGGCTTCTTGAAATAATTCCTTTGATAAGCACCTTAACTAGGGCTTGTATCTAGTCTTTCCTGTCTCAAGTCAGTTCTTCAGGTGGCAGATGCAGTAACTAAGGACTTGATAGTGGGCAACTTGATTTCATTAAGAGTTCCCCCAGGTTTCACATTTATGGTGGATGTCAATGGCTTATGGCTTGATGACTGCAGCATCCTATGTTTAATGATAAGGTTGGCAAATTTCTTGGCTTCACAGCATGCTCTATTTTCTACAACCTCAGAAAAACTTACTATCTCAAGAAAGATTCTTACACTCTCAAAGAAGTTGACTGTGGGCTTCTATCTCAACAGGACATCTGTTCAGGCTCAGTTCAGTCACTCAGTCGTGTCTGACTCTTTGCAACCCCATGATTCACAGCACGCCAGGCCTCCCTTGTCCATCACCAACTCCCAGAGTTCACCCAAACATATGTTCATTGAGACGATGATGCCTTCTCATCCTCTATCGTTCCCTTCTCCTCCTGATCCAAATCCCTTCATCATTAGATATTTTTATGAGACAGCACTTCACATGAGGTGGCCAAAGTACTGGAGTTTCAGCTTTAGCATCGGTTTCTTCCAAAGAACACCCAGGACTGATCTCCTTAAGGATGGACTGGTGGGATCTGCTTGCAGTCCAAAGAGATGCTCAAGAGTCTTCTCCAACACCACAGTTCAAAAGCATCAATTCTTTGGCGCTCAGCTTTTCTCACAGTCCAACTCTCACATTCATACATGACCACTGGAAAAACTAAAGCTTTGACTATATGGATTTTGTTTGCAAAATAATGTCTCTGCTTTTTAATATGCTATCTAAGTTGGGCATAACTTACCCTCTACAGAGTAAACATCTTTTAATTTCATGGCTACAGTCACCATCTGCAGTGGATTTGGGAGCCCAAAAATTAAAGCCTGACACTGGTTTGGCTGTTTCCCCATCTATTTCCTATGAAGTGATGGGACCAGATGTCATGATCTTTGTTGCAGAAGATTAAGCTTTAAGCCCAGTTTTTCACTTTCTTCTTTCACTTTCATGAAGAGGCTTTACAGTTCCTCTTCATTTTCTGCCATAAGTGTGGTGTCATCTGTATATCTGAAGTGATTGCTATTTCTCCTGGCAATATGGACTCCAGCTTGTGCTTTTTCCAGACCAGACTTTCTCATAATGTACTCTGCATACAAGTCACATAAGCAGGGTGACAATATACAGCTTTGAGGTCCTCATCTTTCTATTTGGAAAGAGCCTGTTTTCCATGTTCAGCTCTAATTGTTGCTTCCTGACGTGCATATAGGTTTCTCCAGAGCAGTCAGGTGTTCTGGTATTTCCATCTCTTTCAGAGTCTTCCGCAGTTTATAGTGATCCACATATTTAAAGGTTTTGACACAGTCAATAATGCAGAAATAGGTGTGTGTTTGTTGTTGTTGTTGTTTTTTCCTGGAACCTTCCTGCTTTTTCAATGATCCAAGATTGTTGGCATTTGGATCTCTGGTTCGTCTGCCTTTTCTAAAACCAGTTTGAACATCTGGAAGCTCATGGTTCATGTATGGCTGATGCCTGGCTTGAAGAACTTTGAGTATCACTTTACTAGAATGTGAGACGTGTGTAAATGTGTGGTAGTTTGATCAGTCTTTGGCATTGCGTTTCTTGGATTTGAATGAAAACTGACCTTTTCCAGTCCCAGGGCCACTGCTGTGTTTTCCAGTTTACTGGCATATTGAGTGCAGCACTTTCACAGCATCATCTTTCAGGATTTGAAAATAGCTCAACAAGAATTTCATAAACTCCACTACCTTTGTTCATAGTGATGCTTTCTAAGGCCCACTTGACTTCACATTCCAGGATGTCTGGCTCTAGGTAAGCGATCACTCCATCGTGAATATCTGGGTGGTGAAGTTACAGTTCTACTGTGTATTATTGCCACCTCTTCTTAATATCTCCTGTGTCTCTTAGGTTGCAACATTTCTGTCATTTATTAGTCCATCTGTGCATAGTGTGTTCCCTCAGTAACTCTAATTTTATTGAGAGGATCTCTGTTCTTTCCCATTCTTTTCTTCCATATATTTCTTTGCGTTGATCTCTGAGGAAGTCTTTCTTATTTCTTCTTGCTAATCTTGGAACACTGCATTCAGATACTTATATCATCTGTTTTCTCCTTTCCTTTTCACTTCTCTTCTTTTACAGCTATTTCTAAGGCCCCTAGTCAACTATTTTTCTATTTTGCATTTGTTTTCCATGTGGATGTCTTTGATCCCTGTCTCATGTACAGTGTCACAAACCTCCGTCCATAGTTCATCCTTCACTCTATTTTTCAGATTTAGTCCCTTAAATCAATTTTCTTACTTCCACTGTATAATCATGTAGGATTGGATTTAGGTCATACCTGAAAAGTTGGCTTAAAGGGCAACATTCAGAAAACTTAGATCATGATATCTTTTCCCATTACTTCATTCATGGAAATAGAAGGGAAAAACGGT
>NW_017212678.1:0-16344 GCF_001704415.2 Capra hircus
GGGAAAGAATTCCTAGCGTTCCCGTCTCATCTCAAGAGTAGGCGCTCTCCACAGGAAAGGCGAAGAGAACTCCAGGTATCAGGCCCCATTCCCAGAGTCCCCCAGATGTCTCAGTCCATTCCAGGGAACCTGTTTTCCCAGCACTGCGTCGACTTTTCACGCCGAGGATCGACTCACCCACGGTGGCACGTGTGACAGCCCTGTGGGAAAGCCTTGTGGGAAAGGCGTGGGAAACCTCGTGGGAAAGCCTCGTGGGAAAGCCTCGAGAGAAAGCCACAGATCCCTTAATCCACGCGAAGGAAGCGTGACACTGCTGCTACAGCTCGGGAGGAAAGCGCACGTGCATGCCCCCTCGAGACGAGGACTGACTCCCCTGGGAGACTCCAGAAGTACCCCAAGATCCATGTCAGCACTGGAGAGGAATCCTCAGGTTCCGGCACCGCACTCCACACAAGATCATAGGCCCCGGATGACGGAGAGGAATCCTGAAAGGCCCCGAGCAACTCGCATGGGGACGCCTTTCTGAGGCCACCAGAGCGGGCCTGAGGTCCCCGTCGTAGTCGAGAGCACCTGCCAACTCCAGAAAATACAGGAGGTTCTCCCTCCAGGCGAGATGAGGCCATTTCCGCTGAGGCGTCTCAGGCTAATCACTTCTAACTCTGGAACTTCAAAGGTCCTTCACACCTTGCTGCAACTCAAGAAGTTCCCCGACATACCGTCTCACTTGAGAGGAAGCACGAGAGTCCGCCCACATCCAGAGGAGCCCCGTTTCCGCTCCTAGCCGAGAGGTGGGATCCTTTCCCTGCGTGGTCGGAAAGAATTCCCGGCGTTCCCGTCGCATCTCAAGAGGAGGCGCTCTCCACAGGAAGGCGAGAGGAACTCCAGGGTCGTGCCACCATTCCAGAGTCCCCAGATGTCTCAGTCCATTCCAGGGAAACCTGTTTTCCCTGCACTGCCTCGACTTTCAAGCGAGGATCGACTCACACCACGGTGGCACGTGGGACAGCCCTGTGGGAAAGCCTCGTGGGAAAGCTCGTGGGAAAGCCTCGAGGGAAGCCACAGATCCTTGATCCACGCGAAGGGAAGAGGTGACACTGCTGCTACAGCTCGGGAAGGAAAGCGCACCGTGCATGCCCCACTCGAGACGAGGACTGACTCCCCTGGGGAGACTACAGAAGTACCCCAAGATCCATGTCAGCACTGGAGAGGAATCCTCAGGTTCCGGCACCGACTCCACACAAAGGTCTAGGCCCCTGGCATCGACGGGAGAAGGAAACCCGAGAGGCCCCGAGCAACTCGCAATGGGGACTGGCCTTTCCTGAGGCCACCAGAGCGGGTCCCTGAGGTCCCCGTCGTAAGTCGAGAGCACCTGCCGCAACTCGAGAAAATCCAGGAGGTTCTCCCCTCCAGGCGAGATGAGGCCCATTTCCGCTGAGGCGTCTCGAGGCTAATCACACCTAACTCTGGAACTTCCAAAGGGTCCTTCACACCCTTGCTGCAACTCAAGAAGTTCCCCGACATAACCGTCTCCACTCGAGAGGAAGCACGAGAGTCCCGCCACATCCAGAGGAGCCCCGTTTCCGCCTCCTAGCTCGAGAGGAGGGATCCTTTCCCTGCGTGGTCGGGAAAGAATTCCGGCTTCCCGTCGCATCTCAAGAGGAGGCGCTCTCCACAGGAAAGGCGAGAGGAACTCCAGGTCGTGCCACCATTCCCAGAGTCCCCCAGATGTCTCAGTCCATTCCAGGGAAACCTGTTTTCCCTAGCACTGCGTCGACTTTCAAGCCGAGGATCGACTCACACCACGGTGGCACGTGGGACAGCCCTGTGGGAACCGTGGAAAGCCTCGTGGGAAAGCCTCGTGGGAAAGCCTCGTGGAAAGCCTCGAGGGAAAGCCACAGATCCCTTGATCCACGCGAAGGGAAGCGCGACACTGCTGCTACAGCTCGGGAGGAAAGCGCACGTGCATGCCCCCCACTCGAGACGAGGACTGACTCCCCTGGGGAGACTCCAGAAGTACCCCAAGATCCATGTCAGCACTGGAGAGGAATCCTCAGGTTCCGGCACCGACTCCACACAAGATCTTAGGCCCGGCATCGACGGGAGAGGAATCCCGAGAGGCCCCGAGCAACTCGCATGGGGACTGGCCTTTCCTGAGGCCACCAGAGCGGGTCCCTGAGGTCCCCGTCGTAAGTCGAGAGCACCTGCCGCAACTCGAGAAAATCCAGGAGGTTCTCCCCTCCAGGCGAGATGAGGCCCATTTCCGCTGAGGCGTCTCGAGGCTAATCACACCTAAACTCTGGAACTTCCAAAGGGTCCTTCACACCCTTGCTGCAACTCAAGAAGTTCCCCGACATACCCGTCTCCACTCGAGAGGAAGCACGAGAGTCCCGCCCACATCCAGAGGAGCCCCGTTTCCGCCTCCTAGCTCGAGAGGAGGGATCCTTTCCCTGCGTGGTCGGAAAGAATTCCCGGCGTTCCCGTCGCATCTCAAGAGGAGGCGCTCTCCACAGGAAAGGCGAGAGGAACTCCAGGTCGTGCCACCATTCCCAGAGTCCCCAGATGTCTCAGTCCATTCCAGGGAAACCTGTTTTCCCTGCACTGCTCGACTTTCAAGCCGAGGATCGACTCACACCACGGTGGCACGTGGGACAGCCCTGTGGGAAAGCCTCGTGGGAAAGCCTCGTGGGAAAGCCTCGAGGGAAAGCCACAGATCCCTTGATTCCACGCGAAGGGAAGCGTGACACTGCTGCTACAGCTCGGGAGGAAAGCGCACGTGCATGCCCCCACTCGAGACGAGGACTGACTCCCCTGGGGAGACTCCAGAAGTACCCCAAGATCCATGTCAGCACTGGAGAGGAATCCTCAGGTTCCGGCACCGACTCCACACAAGGTCTTAGGCCCGGCATCGACGGGAGAGGAATCCCGAGAGAGGCCCCGAGCAACTCGCATGGGGACTGGCCTTTCCTGAGGCCACCAGAGCGGGTCCCTGAGGTCCCCGTCGTAAGTCGAGAGCACCTGCCGCAACTCGAGAAAATCCAGGAGGTTCTCCCCTCCAGGCGAGATGAGGCCCATTTCCGCTGAGGCGTCTCGAGGCTAATCACACCTAACCTCTGGAACTTCCAAAGGGTCCTTCACACCCTTGCTGGCAACTCAAGAAGTTCCCGACATACCCGTCTCCACTCGAGAGGAAGCACGAGAGTCCCGCCCACATCCAGAGGAGCCCCGTTTCCGCCTCCTAGCTCGAGAGGAGGGATCCTTTCCCTGCGTGGTCGGGAAAGAATTCCCGGCGTTCCGTCGCATCTCAAGAGGAGGCGCTCTCCACAGGAAAGGCGAGAGGAACTCCAGGGTCGTGCCACCATTCCCAGAGTCCCCCAGATGTCTCAGTCCATTCCAGGGAAACCTGTTTTCCCTGCACTGCCTCGACTTTCAAGCCGAGGATCGACTCACACCACGGTGGCACGTGGGACAGCCCTGTGGGAAAGCCTCGTGGGAAAGCCTCGTGGGAAAGCCTCGAGGGAAAGCCACAGATCCCTTGATCCACGCGAAGGGAAGGCGTGACACTGCTGCTACAGCTCGGAGGAAAGCGCACGTGCATGCCCCCACTCGAGACGAGGACTGACTCCCTGGGGAGACTCCAGAAGTACCCCAAGATCCATGTCAGCAACTGGAGAGGAATCCTCAGGTTCCGGCACTGACTCCACACAAGGTCTTAGGCCCCGGCATCGACGGGAGAGGAATCCCGAGAGGCCCCGAGCAACTCGCATGGGGACTGGCCTTTCCTGAGGCCACCAGAGCGGGTCCCTGAGGTCCCCGTCGTAAGTCGAGAGCACCTGCCGCAACTCGAGAAAATCCAGGAGGTTCTCCCTCCAGGCGAGATGAGGCCCATTTCCGCTGAGGCGTCTCGAGGCTAATCACACCTTAACTCTGGAACTTCCAAAGGGTCCTTCACACCCTTGCTGCAACTCAAGAAGTTCCCCGACATACCCGTCTCCACTCGAGAGGAAGCACGAGAGTCCCGCCCACATCCAGAGGAGCCACGTTTCCGCCTCCTAGCTCGAGAGGTGGATCCTTTCCCTGCGTGGTCGGGAAAGAATTCCGGCGTTCCCGTCGCATCTCAAGAGGAGGCGCTCTCCACAGGAAAAGGCGAGAGGAACTCCAGGTTCGTGCCACCATTCCCAGAGTCCCCCAGATGTCTCAGTCCATTCCAGGGAAACCTGTTTTCCCTGCACTGCCTCGACTTTCAAGCCGAGGATCGACTCACACCACGGTGGCACGTGGGACAGCCCTGTGGGAAAGCCTCGTGGGAAAGCCTCGTGGGAAAGCCTCGTGGGAAAGCCGAGGGAAGCCACAGATCCCTTGATCCACGCGAAGGGAAGCGTGACACTGCTGCTACAGCTCGGGAGGAAAGCGCACGTGCATGCCCCACTCGAGACGAGGACTGACTCCCTGGGGAGACTCCAGAAGTACCCCAAGATCCATGTCAGCACTGGAGAGGAATCCTCAGGTTCCGGCACCGACTCCACACAAGGTCTTAGGCCCGGCATCGACGGGAGAGGAATCCCGAGAGGCCCCCGAGCAACTCGCATGGGACTGGCCTTTCCTGAGGCCACCAGAGCGGTCCCTGAGGTCCCGTCGTAAGTCGAGAGCACCTGCCGCAACTCGAGAAAATCCAGGAGGTTCTCCCTCCAGGCGAGATGAGGCCCATTTCCGCTGAGGCGTCTCGAGGCTAATCACACTAACATCTGGAACTTCCAAAGGGTCCTTCACACCCTTGCTGCAACTCAAGAAGTTCCCCGACATACCCGTCTCCACTCGAGAGGAAGCACGAGAGTCCCGCCCACATCCAGAGGAGCCCCGTTTCCGCCTCCTAGCTCGAGAGGAGGGATCCTTTCCCTGCGTGGCTCGGGAAAGAATTCCCGGCGTTCCCGTCGCATCTCAAGAGGAGGCGCTCTCCACAGGAAAGGCGAGAGGAACTCCAGGGTCGTGCCACATTCCCAGAGTCCCCCAGATGTCTCAGTCCATTCCAGGGAAACCTGTTTTCCCTGCACTGCTCGACTTTCAAGCCGAGGATCGACTCACACCACGGTGGCACGTGGGACAGCCCTGTGGGAAAGCCTCGTGGGAAAGCCTCGTGGGAAAGCCTCGAGGGAAAGCCACAGATCCCTTGATCCACGCGAAGGGAAGCGTGACACTGCTGGCTACAGCTCGGGAGGAAAGCGCACGTGCATGCCCCACTCGAGACGAGGACTGACTCCCCTGGGGAGACTCCAGAAGTACCCCAAGATCCATGTCAGCACTGGAGAGGAATCCTCAGGTTCCGGCACCGACTCCACACAAGGATCTTAGGCCCCGCATCGACGGGAGAGGAATCCCGAGAGGCCCCGAGCAACTCGCATGGGGACTGGCCTTTCCTGAGGCCACCAGAGCGGGTCCCTGAGGTCCCCGTCGTAAGTCGAGAGCACCTGCCGCAACTCGAGAAAATCCAGGAGGTTCTCCCCTCCAGGCGAGATGAGGCCCATTTCCGCTGAGGCGTCTCGAGGCTAATCACACCTAAACTCTGGAACTTCCAAAGGGTCCTTCACACCCTTGCTGCAACTCAAGAAGTTCCCCGACATACCGACTCCACTCGAGAGGAAGCACGAGAGTCCCGCCACATCCAGAGGAGCCCCGTTTCCGCCTCCTAGCTCGAGAGGAGGGATCCTTTCCCTGCGTGGTCGGGAAAGAATTCCCGGCGTTCCCGTCGCATCTCAAGAGGAGGCGCTCTCCACAGGAAAGGCGAGAGGAACTCCAGGGTCGTGCCACCATTCCCAGAGTCCCCCAGATGTCTCAGTCCATTCCAGGGAAACCTGTTTTCCCTGCACTGCCTCGACTTTCAAGCCGAGGATCGACTCACACCACGGTGGCACGTGGGACAGCCCTGTGGGAAAGCCTCGTGGGAAAGCCTCGTGGGAAAGCCTCGAGGGAAGCCACAGATCCCTTGATCCACGCGAAGGAAGCGTGACACTGCTGCTACAGCTCGGGAGGAAAGCGCACGTGCATGCCCCCACTCGAGACGAGGACTGACTCCCCTGGGGAGACTCCAGAAGTACCCAAGATCCATGTCAGCACTGGAGAGGAATCCTCAGGTTCCGGCACCGACTCCACACAAGGTCTTAGGCCCCGCATCGACGGAGAGGAATCCCGAGAGACCCCGAGAGGCCCCCGAGCAACTCGCATGGGGACTGGCCTTTCCTGAGGCCACCAGAGCGGGTCCCTGAGGTCCCCGTCGTAAGTCGAGAGCACCTGCCGCAACTCGAGAAAATCCAGGAGGTTCTCCCCTCCAGGCGAGATGAGGCCCATTTCCGCTGAGGCGTCTCGAGGCTAATCACACCTAAACTCTGGAACTTCCAAAGGGTCCTTCACACCCTTGCTGCAACTCAAGAAGTTCCCGACATACCCGTCTCCACTCGAGAGGAAGCACGAGAGTCCCGCCCACATCCAGAGGAGCCCCGTTTCCGCCTCCTAGCTCGAGAGGAGGGATCCTTTCCCTGCGTGGTCGGGAAAGAATTCCCGGCGTTCCCGTCGCATCTCAAGAGGAGGCGCTCTCCACAGGAAAGGCGAGAGGAACTCCAGGGTCGTGCCACCATTCCCAGAGTCCCCCAGATGTCTCAGTCCATTCCAGGGAAACCTGTTTTCCCTGCACTGCCTCGACTTTCAAGCCGAGGATCGACTCACACCACGGTGGCACGTGGGACAGCCCTGTGGGAAAGCCTCGTGGGAAAGCCTCGTGGGAAAGCCTCGAGGGAATGCCACAGATCCCTTGTTCCACGCGAAGGGAAGCGTGACACTGCTGGCTACAGCTCGGGAGGAAAGCGCACGTGCATGCCCCCACTCGAGACGAGGACTGACTCCCCTGGGGAGACTCCAGAAGTACCCCAAGATCCATGTCAGCACTGGAGAGGAATCCTCAGGTTCCTGGCACCGACTCCACACAAGGTCTTAGGCCCCGGCATCGACGGGAGAGGAATCCCGAGAGCCCCGAGAGGCCCCGAGCAACTCGCAAGGGGACTGGCCTTTCCTGAGGCCACCAGAGCGGGTCCCTGAGGTCCCCGTCGTAAGTCGAGAGCACCTGCCGCAACTCGAGAAAATCCAGGAGGTTCTCCCCTCCAGGCGAGATGAGGCCCATTTCCGCTGAGGCGTCTCGAGGCTAATCACACCTAAACTCTGGAACTTCCAAAGGGTCCTTCACACCCTTGCTGCAACTCAAGAAGTTCCCGACATACCCGTCTCCACTCGAGAGGAAGCACGAGAGTCCCGCCCACATCCAGAGGAGCCCCGTTTCCGCCTCCTAGCTCGAGAGGAGGGATCCTTTCCCTGCGTGGTCGGGAAAGAATTCCCGGCGTTCCCGTCGCATCTCAAGAGGAGGCGCTCTCCACAGGAAAGGCGAGAGGAACTCCAGGGTCGTGCCACCATTCCCAGAGTCCCCAGATGTCTCAGTCCATTCCAGGGAAACCTGTTTTCCCTGCACTGCCTCGACTTTCAAGCCGAGGATCGACTCACACCACGGTGGCACGTGGGACAGCCCTGTGGGAAAGCCTCGTGGGAAAGCCTCGTGGGAAAGCCTCGAGGGAATGCCACAGATCCCTTGTTCCACGCGAAGGAAGCGTGACACTGCTGGCTACAGCTCGGGAGGAAAGCGCACGTGCATGCCCCCACTCGAGACGAGGACTGACTCCCTGGGGAGACTCCAGAAGTACCCCAAGATCCATGTCAGCACTGGAGAGGAATCCTCAGGTTCCTGGCACCGACTCCACACAAGGTCTTAGGCCCCGGCATCGACGGGAGAGGAATCCCGAGAGGCCCCGGAGCAACTCGCATGGGGACTGGCCTTTCCTGAGGCCACCAGAGCGGGTCCCTGAGGTCCCCGTCGTAAGTCGAGAGCACCTGCCGCAACTCGAGAAAATCCAGGAGGTTCTCCCCTCCAGGCGAGATGAGGCCCATTTCCGCTGAGGCGATCTCGAGGCTAATCACACCTTAACTCTGGAACTTCCAAAGGGTCCTTCACACCCTTGCTGCAACTCAAGAAGTTCCCCGACATACCCGTCTCCACTCGAGAGGAAGCACGAGAGTCCCGCCCACATCCAGAGGAGCCCCGTTTCCGCCTCCTAGCTCGAGAGGAGGGATCCTTTCCCTGCGTGGTCGGGAAAGAATTCCCGGCGTTCCCGTCGCATCTCAAGAGGAGGCGCTCTCCACAGGAAAGGCGAGAGGAACTCCAGGGTCGTGCCACCATTCCCAGAGTCCCCCAGATGTCTCAGTCCATTCCAGGGAAACCTGTTTTCCCTGCACTGCCTCGACTTTCAAGCCGAGGATCGACTCACACCACGGTGGCACGTGGGACAGCCCTGTGGGAAAGCCTCGTGGGAAAGCCTCGTGGGAAAGCCTCGAGGGAATGCCACAGATCCCTTGTTCCACGCGAAGGGAAGCGTGACACTGCTGCTACAGCTCGGGAGGAAAGTGCACGTGCATGCCCCCACTCGAGACGAGGACTGACTCCCTGGGGAGACTCCAGAAGTACCCCAAGATCCATGTCAGCACTGGAGAGGAATCCTCAGGTTCCTGGCACCGACTCCACACAAGGTCTTAGGCCCGGCATCGACGTGGAGAGGAATCCCGAGAGGCCCCGAGCAACTCGCATGGGGACTGGCCTTTCCTGAGGCCACCAGAGCGGGTCCCTGAGGTCCCCGTCGTAAGTCGAGAGCACCTGCCGCAACTCGAGAAAATCCAGGAGGTTCTCCCCTCCAGGCGAGATGAGGCCCATTTCCGCTGAGGCGTCTCGAGGCTAATCACACCTTACCTCTGGAACTTCCAAAGGGTCCTTCACACCCTTGCTGCAACTCAAGAAGTTCCCGACATACCCGTCTCCACTCGAGAGGAAGCACGAGAGTCCCGCCACATCCAGAGGAGCCCCGTTTCCGCCTCCTAGCTCGAGAGGAGGGATCCTTTCCCTGCGTGGTCGGGAAAGAATTCCCGGCGTTCCCGTCGCATCTCAAGAGGAGGCGCTCTCCACAGGAAAGGCGAGAGGAACTCCAGGGTCATGCCACCATTCCCAGAGTCCCCCAGATGTCTCAGTCCATTCCAGGGAAACCTGTTTTCCCTGCACTGCTCGACTTTCAAGCCGAGGATCGACTCACACCACGGTGGCACGTGGGACAGCCCTGTGGGAAAGCCTCGTGGGAAAGCCTCGTGGGAAAGCCTCGTGGAAAGCCTCGAGGGAATGCCACAGATCCCTTGTTCCACGTGAAGGAAAGGGTGACACTGCGGCTACAGCTCGGGAGGAAAGTCGCACGTGCATGCCCCCACTCGAGACGAGGACTGACTCCGCTGGGGAGACTCCAGAAGTACCCCAAGATCCATGTCAGCAACTGGAGAGGAATCCTCAGGTTCTGGCACCGACTCCACACAAGGTCTTAGGCCCCGATATCGACTGGAGAGGAATCCCGAGAGCCCCGAGAGGCCCCGAGCAACTCGCATGGGGACTGGCCTTTCCTGAGGCCACCAGAGCGGGTCCCTGAGGTCCCCGTCGTAAGTCGAGAGCACCTGCCGCAACTCGAGAAAATCCAGGAGGTTCTCCCCTCCAGGCGAGATGAGGCCCATTTCCGCTGAGGCGTCTCGAGGCTAATCACACCTAAACTCTGGAACTTCCAAAGGGTCCTTCACACCCTTGCTGGCAACTCAAGAAGTTCCGCTGACATTACCCGACTCCACTCGAGAGGAAGCACGAGAGTCCCGCCCACATCCAGAGGAGCCCCGTTTCCGCCTCCTAGCTCGAGAGGAGGGATCCTTTCCCTGCGTGGTCGGGAAAGAATTCCCGGCGTTCCCTGTCGCATCTCAAGAGGAGGCGCTCTCCACAGGAAAGGCGAGAGGAACTCCAGGGTCGTGCCACCATTCCCAGAGTCGCCCAGATGTCTCAGTCCATTCCAGCGAAACCTGTATTCCCTGCACTGCCTCAACTTTCAAGCCGAGGATCGACTCACACCACGGTGGCACGTGGGACAGCCCTGTGGGAAAGCCTCGTGGGAAAGCCTCGTGGGAAAGCCTCGAGGGAATGCCACAGATCCCTTGTTCCACGTGAAGGAAAGCGTGACACTGCGGCTACAGCTCGGGAGGAAATCGCACGTGCATGCCCCCACTCGAGACGAGGACTGACTCCGCTGGGGAGACTCCAGAAGTACCCCAAGATCCATGTCAGAACTGGAGAGGAAACCTCAGGTCTGGCACCGACTCCACACAAGGTCTTAGGCCCCGATATCGACTGGAGAGGAATCCCGAGAGACCCCGAGAGGCCCCGAGCAACTCGCAAGGGGACTGGCCTTTCCTGAGGCCACCAGAGCGGGTCCCTGAGGTCCCCGTCGTAAGTCGAGAGCACCTGCCGCTTAACTCGAGAAAATCCAGGAGGTTCTCCCCTCCAGGCGAGATGAGGCCCATTTCCGCTGAGGCGTCTCGAGGCTAATCACACCTAAACTCTGGAACTTCCAAAGGGTCCTTCACACCCTTGCTGGAACTCAAGAAGTTCCGCAACATTCCCGACTCCACTCGAGAGGAAGCACGAGAGTCCCGCCCACATCCAGAGGAGCCCCGTTTCCGCCTCCTAGCTCGAGAGGTGGGATCCTTTTCTGCGTGGTCGGGAAAGAATTCCCGGCGTTCCCGTCGCATCTCAAGATGGAGGCGCTCTCCACAGGAAAGGCGAGAGGAACTCCAGGGTCGTGCCACCATTCCCAGAGTCGCCCAGATATCTCAGTCCATTCCAGGGAAACCTGTATTCCCTGCACTGCCTCAACTTTCAAGCCGAGGATCGACTCACACCACGGTGGCACGTGGGACAGCCCTGTGGGAAAGCCTCGTGGGAAAACCTCGTGGGAAAGCCTCGAGGGAAAGCCACAGATCCCTTGATCCACTCGAAGGGAAGCGTGACACTGCTGCTACAGCTGGGAGGAAAGCGCATGTGCATGCCCCCACTCGAGACGAGGACTGACTCCCGTGGGGAGACTCCAGAAGTACCCCAAGATCCATGTCAGCACTGGAGAGGATTCCTCAGGTTCCGGCACTGACTCCACACAAGGTCTTAGGCCCCAGCATCGACGGGAGAGGAAACCCGAGAGGCCCCCGAGAGGCCACCGAGTAACTCGCATGGGGACTGGCCTTTCCTGAGGCCACCAGAGAGGGTCCCTGAGGTCCCCGACGTAAGTCGAGAGCACCTGCCGCAACTCGAGAAAATCCAGGAGGTTCTCCCCTCCAGGCGAGATGAGGCCCATTTCCGCTGAGGCGTCTCCAGGCTAATCACACCTAAACTCTGGAACTTCCAAAGGGTCCTTCACACCCATGCTGCAACTCAAGAAGTTCCACGACATACCCGACTCCACTAGAGAGGAAGCACGAGAGTCCCGCCCACATCCAGAGGAGCCCCGTTTCCGCCTCCTTGCTCGAGAGGACGGATCCTTTCCCCGCGTTGTCGGGAAAGAATTCCCGGCGTTCCCATCGCATCTCAAGTGGAGGCGCTCTCCACAGGAAAGGCGAGAGGAACTCCAGGGACGTGCCACCATTCCCAGAGTCCCCCAGATGCCTCAGTCCATTCCAGGGAAACCAGTTTTCCCTGCACTGCCTCGACTTTCAAGCCGAGGATCGACTCACAACACGGTGGCACGTGGGACAGCCCTGTGGGAAAGCCTCAGGGGGAAAGCCTTTTGGGAAAGCCTCGAGGGAATGCCCCAGATCCCTTGTTCCACGCGAAGGGAAGCGTGACATTGCTGCTACAGCTCGGGAGTAAAGGGCACGTGCATGACCCAACTCGAGACAAGGATTGACTTCCCTGGGGAGATTCCAGAAGTACCCAAAGATCCATGTCAGCACTGGTAGAGGAATCCTCAGGTCCTGGCACCGACTCCACACAAGGTCTTAGGCCCCGGCATCGACGGGAGAGGAATCCCGAGACGCCCCCGAGTAACTCGCAAGGAAATTTCCTTTACCGATGCCACCTGGGCGCGTCCCTGAGGTCCCCGTCGTAAGTCCAGTGCACCTGACACAACTCGAGAAAATCCAAGAGGTTCTGCCCTCCAGGCGAGATGAGGCCCATTTCCGCTGAGGCGTCCTGAGGCTAATCACACCTGACCTCTGGAACTTCCAACGGATCCTTCACACCTTTGCTGCAACTCAAGAAATTCCCTGACATACCCGTCTCCACTCGAGAGGAAGCACGAGAGTCCAGACCACATCCAGAGGAGCCCCGTTTCCACCTCCTAGCTCGAGAGGAGGGATCCTTTCCCTGCGTGCTCGAGAAAGAATTCCCGGCGTTCCTGTCGCAACTCAAGAGGAGGCGCTCTCCACAGGAAAGGCGAGAGGAACTCCGGGGTCATGCCAGCATTCCCAGAGTCCCCCAGATGTCTCAGTCCATTCCAGGGAAACCTGTTTTCTCTGCACTGTTTTGACTTTCAAGCCGAGGATAGACTCACACCACGGTGGCACGTGGGACAGCCCTGTGGGAAAGCCTCGTGGGAAAGCCTCGTGGGAAAGCCTCGAGGGAATGCCACAGATCCCTTGTTCCACGTGAAGGAAAGGGTGACACTGCGGCTACAGCTCGGGAGGAAATCGCACCTGCATGCCCCCACTCGAGACGAGGACTGACTCCGCTGGGGAGACTCCAGAAGTACCCCAAGATCCATGTCAGAACTGGAGAGGAAACCTCAGGTCTGGCACCGACTCCACACAAGGTCTTAGGCCCCGATATCGACTGGAGAGGAATCCCGAGAGACCCCCGAGAGGCCCCCGAGCAACTCCGCAAGGGGACTGGCCTTTCCTGAGGCCACCAGAGCGGGTCCCTGAGGTCCCCGTCGTAAGTCAAGAGCACCTGCCTTAACTCGAGAAAATCCAGGAGGTTCTCCCCTCCAGGCGAGATGAGGCCCATTTCCGCTGAGGCGTCTCGAGGCTAATCACACCTAAACTCTGGAACTTCCAAAGGGTCCTTCACACCCTTGCTGGAACTCAAGAAGTTCCGCAACATTCCCGACTCCACTCGAGAGGAAGCACGAGAGTCCCGCCCACATCCAGAGGAGCCCCGTTTCCGCCTCCTAGCTCGAGAGGAGGGATCCTTTCCCTGCGTGGTCGGGAAAGAATTCCCGGCGTTCCCGTCGCATCTCAAGTAGGCGCTCTCCACAGGAAAGGCGAGAGGAACTCCAGGGTCGTGCCACCATTCCCAGAGTCGCCCAGATGTCTCAGTCCATTCCAGGGAAACCTGTATTCCCTGCACTGCCTCAACTTTCAAGCCGAGGATCGACTCACACCACGGTGGCACGTGGGACAGCCCAGTGGGAAAGCCTCGTGGGAAAACCTCGTGGGAAAGCCTCGAGGGAAAGCCACAGATCCCTTGATCCTCTCGAAGGGAAGCGTGACACTGCTGCTACAGCTGGGGAGGAAAGCGCATGTGCATGCCCCCACTCGAGACGAGGACTGACTCCCCTGGGGAGACTCCAGACGTACCCCAAGATCCATGTCAGCACTGGAGAGGATTCCTCAGGTTCCGGCACTGACTCCACACAAGGTCTTAGGCCCCAGCATCGACGGGAGAGGAAACCCGAGAGGCCCCCGAGAGTCCACCGAGAAACTCGCATGGGGACTGGCCTTTCCTGAGGCCACCAGAGCGGGTCCCTGAGGACCCCGTCGTAAGTCGAGAGCGCCTGCCGCAACTCGAGAAAATCCAGGAGGTTCTCCCTTCCAGGCGAGATGAGGCCCATTTCTGCTGAGACGTCTCGAGGCTAATCACACCTAACCTCTGGAAGTTCCAAAGGGTCCTTCACAACCTTTCTGCAACTCAAGAAGTTCCCCGACATTCCCGTTTCCACTCGAGAGGAAGCACGAGAGTCCCGCCCACATCCAGAGGAGCCCCGTTTCCGCCTCATAGCTCGATAGGAGGGATCCTTTCCCTGCGTGGTCGTGAAAGAATTCCCGGCGTTCCCGTTACATCTCAAGAGGGGGCGCACTCCACAGGAAAGGCGAGAGGAACTCCAGTGTGGTCCACCTTTCCCAGATCCCCCAGATGTCTCAGTCCATTCCACGGAAGACTGTTTTCCCGGCACTGCCTCAACTTTCAAGCCGAGGATCGACTGACACCACGGTGGCACGTGGGACATCACTGTGGGAAAGCGTCGTGGGAAGCCTGGTGGGAAAGCGTCGTGGGAAAGCCTCGTGGAAAGCCTCGAGGGAAAGCCACTGATTCTAGGATACACTCGAAGGGAAGCGTGACACTGCTGCTACAGCTCGGGAGGAAAGCGCACGTGCATGCCCCCACTCGAGACAAGGACTGACTCCCCTGATGAGACTCCAGAAATACCCCAAGGTCCATGTCAGCACTGGAGAGGAATCCTCAGGTTCCGGCACCGACTCCACACAAGGTCTTAAGCATCGGCATCGGCAGGAGAGGAATCCCGAGAGGCCCCCTAGCAACACGCATGGGCACTGGCGTTTCCTGAGGCCACCAGAGCGGGTCCCTGAGGTCCCCGTCGTAAGTCGAGAGCACCTGCCGCAACTCGAGAAAATCCAGGAGGTTCTACCCACCAGGCGAGATGAGGCCCATTTCCGCTGAGGTGTCTCGAGGCTAATCACACCTAACCTCTGGAAATTCCAAAGGGTCCTTCACAACCTTGCTGCAACTCAAGAAGATCCCTGACATACCAGTCTCCACCCGAGAGGAAGCACGAGAGTCCCACCCACATCCAGAGGAGCCCCGTTTCCGCCTCCTAGCTCGAGAGGAGGGATCCTTTCCCTGCGTGGTCGGGAAAGAATTCCCGGCGTTCCCGTCGCATCTCAAGAGGAGGCGCTCTCCACAGGAAAGGCGAGAGGAACTCCAGGGTCGTGCCACCATTCCCAGAGTCCCCCAGATGTATCAGTCCATTCCAGGGAAAACTGTTTTGCCTGTACTGCCTCGACTTTCAAGCCGAGTATCGGCTCACACAACGGTGGCACGTGGGACAGCCCTGTGTGAAAGCCTCGTGGGAAAGCGTCGTGGGAAAGCCTCGAGGAAAAGCCCCTGATGACTTGATCCACGCGAAGGGAAGCGTGACTCTGCTGCTACAGCTCGGAAGGAAAGCGCACGTGCATGCCCCTACTCGAGACGAGGACTGACTCCCCTTGGGAGACTCCAGAAGTACACCAAGATCCATGTCATCACTGGAGAGGAATCCTCAGGTTCCGGCACTGACACCACACAAGGTCTTAGGCCCAGCATTAACGGGAGAGGAATCCCCGAGAGGCCCCAGAGCAACTCGCATGGGGACTGGCCTTTCCTGAGGCCACCAGAGCGGGTCCCTGAGGTCCCCGTCGTAAGTCGAGAGCACCTGCCGCAACTCGAGAAAATGCAGGAGGTTCTCCCCTCCAGGCGAGATGAGGCCCATTTCCGCTGAGGCGTCTCCAGGATATTCACCTAACCTCTGGAACTTCCAAAGGGTTCTTCACACCCTTGCTGCAACTCAAGAAGTTCCCCCAACATACCCGTCTCCTCTCGAGAGGAAGCACGAGAGTCCCGCCCACCTCCAGAGGAGCCAGGTTTCCGCCTGCTAGCTCGAGAGGTGGGATTCTTTCCCTGAGTGGTCGGGAAAGAATTCCCGGCGTTCCCTGTCCCATCTCAAGAGGAGGCACTCTCTACAAGAAAGGCGAGAGGAACTCCTAGGGTCGTGCCACCATTCCCAGAGTACCCCAGATGTCTCAGTCCATTCCAGGGAAACCTGATTTCCCTGCACTGCCTCAACTTTCAAGCCGAGGATCGACTCACACCACGGTGGCACGTGGGACAGCCCTGTGGGAAAGCCTCTTGGGAATGCCTCGTGGAGAAAGCTCCTGATCCGTTGATCCACGCGAAGGAAAGCGTGACACTGCTGCTACAGTTCGGGAGGAAAGCGCACGTGCATGTCACCACTCGAGTACGAGGACTGGCACTCCCTGGGGAGACTCCAGAAGTACTCAGATTCATGTCAGCACTGGAGAGGAATCGTCAGGTTCCAGCACCGACTCCACACAAGGTCTTAGGCCCCGGCATCGACGGAGAGGAATCTCGAGAGGCCCTCGAGCAACTCTAATGGGGACTGGCCTTTCCTGAGGCCACCAGAGCGGGCTCCCTGAGGTCCCTGGCTAAGTTCAGAGCACCTGCCGCAACTCGAGAAAATCCAGGAGGTTCTCCCCTCCAGGCGAGGTGAGGCCATTTCCTCAGAGGCGTCCCGAGGCTAATCACATCTAACATCTGGAACTTCCAAAGTTTCCTCTTGAGTGGAGACGGTATGTCGGGGAACATTACTTCTGTTGCAGCAAGGGTTTGAAAGGACC
>NW_017212679.1:0-16343 GCF_001704415.2 Capra hircus
CCAAGTGTCACGCTACTCCTATCGCTTGATCAAAAGGGATCTGTGGCATTCCACGCTTTCCCTGGCTTTCCCCACGAGGGCTTTTCCCACTAAGGCTATTGCCACGAGGGCTTATTCTCACAGAGCTGTCCCACGTGCCACCGTGGTGTGAGTCGATCCTCGGCTTGAAATTCGAGGCTGTGCAGGGAAAACACGTTTCTCTGGAATAGACTGATACATCTGGTGGACTCTGGGAATGGTGGCACGACCCTGGAGTACATCTCGCCTTTCCTGTGAAGAGCGCCTTCCTTTGAGATGCGACGGGAACGCCGGGAATTCTTTCTCGAGCACGCAGGGAAAGGATCCCTCCTCTCGCGCTAGGAGGCGGAAACGGGGCTCCTCTGGATGTGGGCGGGACTCTCGTGATTCCTCTCCAGTGGAGACGGGTATGTCGGGGAACTTCTTGAGTTGCACCAAGGGTGTGAAGGACCCATTGGAAGTTCCAGAGGTTAGGTCTGATTAGCCTCGAGACGCCTCAGTGGAAATGGGCCTCATCTCGCCTCGAGGGGAGAACCTCCTGAATTTTTTCGAGTTGCGGCAGGCACTCTCGACTTTCGATGGCGACCTCATGAACCCGCTCTGGTGGCCTCAGGAAAGGCCAGTCCCCATGCGAGTTGCTCGGGGGCCTCTCGGGATTCCTCTCCCGTCACTGCCGGGGCCTAAGATCTTATGTGGAGTCTCTGGCAAAACCTGAGGATTCCTCTCCAGTGCTGACATGAATCTTGGTGTACTTCTGAAGTCTCCCCAGGGGAGTCAGTCCTCGTCCCGAGTGGGGGCATGCACGTGCGCTTTCCTCCCGAGCTGTAGCAGCAGTGTCACGCTTCCCTTCGCGTGGATCAAGGGATCTGTGGCTTTCCCTCGAGGCTTTCCCACGAGGATTTCCCACGAGGCTTTCCCACGAGACTTTCCCACAGGGCTGTCCCACTTGCCACCGTGGTGTGAGTCGATCCTCGGCTTGAAAGTCGAGGCAGTGCAGGGAAAACAGGTTTCCCTGGAATGGACGGAGACATCTGGGGGACTCAGGGAATGGTGCCACGACCCTGGAGTTCCTCTCGCCTTTCCTGTGGAGAGCGCCTCCTCCTGAAATGCGACGGGAACGCCGGGAATTCTTTCCCGACCACGCAGGGAAAGGATCCCTCCTCTTGCGCTAGGAGGCGGAAACGGGGCTCCTCTGGATGTGGGCGGGACTCTCGTGATTCCTCTCGAGTGGAGACGGGTATGTCGGGGAACTTCTTGAGTTAGCAGTATGGGTGTGAAGAACCCTTTGGAAGTTCCAGAGGTTAGGTGTGATTAACCTCGAGACACCTCAGCGGAAATGGTCCTCATCTCGCCTCGAGGGGAGAACCTCCTGAATTTTTTCGAGTTGCGGCAGGCACTGTCGACTTTCGACGGTGACCTCATGGACCCGCTCTGGTGGCCTCAGGAAAGGCCAGTCCCCATGCGATTTGCTCGTGGGCCTCTCGGGATTCCTCTCCCGTCGCTGCCGGGGCCTAAGACCTTGTGTGGAGTTTGTGCCGGAACATGAGGATTCCTCTCCAGTGCTTATATGGATCTTGGGGTACTTCTGGAGTCTCCGCAGGGGAGTCAGTCCTCGTCTCAAGTGGGGGCATGCACGTGCGCTTTTCTCCCAAGCTGTAGCAGCAGTGTCTCGCTTCCCATCGCGTGGATCAAGGGATCTGTGGCTTTCCCTCGAGGCTTTCCCACAGGTTTTTCCCCCGTGACACCATGGTGTGAGTTGATCCTCGGCTTGAAAGTCGAGGCAGTGCAGGGAAAACAGGTTTCCCTGGAATAGACTGAGACATCTGGGGGACTCTGGGAATGGTGGCATGACCCTGGAGTTTCTCTCGGCTTTCCTGTAGAGAGCGCCTCCTCTTGAGATGCGACGCAACTGCCGGGAATTCCCTCTTCTCGAGCTTGGAGGCGGAAACTGGGCTCCTCTGGATTGGGCGGGACTCTCGTGCTTCCTCTTGAGTGGAGACGGGTATGTCGGGGAACTTCTTGAGTTGCAGCAAGGGTGTGAAGGACCCTTTGGAAGTTCCAGAGGTTAGGTGTGATTAGCCTCGAGACGCCTCAGCGGAAATGGGCCTCATCTCGCCTGTAGGGGAGAACCTCCTGGATTTTCTCGAGTTGCGGCAGGTGCTCTCGACTTACGACTGGGACCTCAGGGACCCGCTCTGGTGGCCTCAGGAAAGGCCAGTCTCCATGCGAGTTGTTCGGGGGCCTCTCGGGATTCCTCTCCCGTCGATGCTGGGGCCTAAGATCTTGTGTGGAGTCAGTGACGGAACCTGAGGATTCCTCTCCAGTGCCGACATGGATCTTGGGGTACTTTTGGAGTCTCACCAGGGAAGTCAGTCCTCCTCTCGAGTGGGGTCCTGCAGGTGCGCTTTCCTCCCGAGCTGTAGCAGCAGTGTCGCGCTTCCCTTAGCGTGGATCAAGGGATCTGTGTCTTTCCCTCGAGGCTTTCCCACGAGGCTTTCCCACAGGGCAGTCCCACGTGCCACCGTGGTGTGAGTTGATCCTCGGCTTGAAAATCGACGCAGTGCAGGGAAAACAGGTTTCCGTGAAATGGACTGAGACATCTGGGGAACTCTGGGAATGGTGGCACGACCCTGGAGTTCCTCTCGCCTTTCCTGAGGAGAGCGCCTCCTCTTGAGATGTGACGGGAACACCGGGTATTCTATCCCGAACACGCAGGGAATGGATCCCTCCTCTAGAGCAAGGAGGCGGAAACGGGGCTCCTCTGGTTGTGGGCGGGATTCTCGTGCTTCCTCTCGAGTGGAGACGGGTATGTCGGGGAACTTCTTGAGTTGCAGCAAGGGTGTGAAGGACCCTTTGGAAGTTCCAGAGGTAAGGTGTGATTAGCCTCGAGATACCTCAGCGGAAATGGGCCTCATCTGCCTGCAGGGGAGAACCTCCTGGATTTACTCGAATTGCGGCAGGTGCACTCGACTTACGACGGGGACCTCAGGGACCCACTCTGGTGGCTTCAGGAAAGGCCAGTCCCCATGCGAATTTCTCTGGGGCCTCACGGGATTCCTCTCCCGTAGATGCCAGGGCCTAAGACCTTGTGTGGAGTCGGTGCCAGAAGCTGAGGATTCCTCTCCAGTGCTGACATGGATCTTGGGGTACTTCTCGAGTCTCCCCAGGGTTGTCAGTCTTCGTCTCGAGTGGGGCCATGCACGTGCGCTTTCCTCCCGAGCTGTAGCAGCAGTGTCCCGCTTCCCCTCGCGTGGATCAAGGGATCTGTGGCTTTCCCTCGAGGCTTTCCCACGAGGCTTTCCCACAGGGCTGTCCCACGTGCCACTGTGGTGTGAGTCGATCCTCGGCTTGAAAGTCAAGGCAGTGCAGGGAATACAGGTTTCCCTGGAATGGACTGAGACATCTGGGGTACTCAGGGAACGGTGGCACGACCCTGGAGTTCCTCTCGCCTTTCCTGTGGAGAGCGCCTCCCCTTGAGATGCGACCTGAACGTCGGGAATTCTTTCCAGAGCATCCAGGGAAAGGATCCCTCCTCTCGAGGTAGGAGGTGGACACGGGGCTCCTCTGGATGTGGGCGGGACTCTCGTGCTTCCTCTCGAGTGGAGACGAGTATGTCGGGGAACTTCTTGAGTTGCAGCAAGGGTGTGAAGGACCCTTTATAAGTTCCAGAGGTTAGGTGTGATTAGCCTTAAGACGCCTCAGCGGAAATGGGCCTCATCTCGCCTGGAGGGGAGAACCTCCTGGATTTTCTCGAGTTGCGGCAGGTGCTCTTGACTTACGACTGGGACCTCAGGGCCCCGCTCTGGTGGCCTCAGGAAAGGCCAGTCCCCAAGGGAGTTGTTCGGGGGCCTCTCGGGATTCCTCTCCCGTCGATGCTGGGGCCTAAGATCTTGTGTGGAGTCAGTGACGGAACCTGAGGATTCCTCTCCAGTGCCGACATGGATCTTGGGGTTCTTTTGGAGTCTCACCAGGGCTGTCAGTCCTCGTCTCGAGTGGGGTCCTGCTCGTGCGCTTTCTTCCCGAGCTGTAGCAGCACTGTCGCGCTTCCCTTAGCGTGGATCAAGGTATCTGTGTCTTTCCCTCGAGGCTTTCCCACGAGGCATTCCCACAGGGCAGTCCCACGTGCCACGGTGGTGTGAGTTGATCCTCGGCTTGAAAGTCGATGCAGTTCAGGGAAAACAGTTTTCCCTGGAATGGACTGAGACATTCAGGGGACTCTGGGAATGGTGGCACGACCCTGGAGTTCCTCTCGCCTTTCCTGTGGAGAGCGCCTCATCTTGAGAGGCAACGGGAACGCAGGGAATTCTTTCCCGACCACGCAGGGAAAGGATCCCTCCTCTCGAGCTAGGAGGCGGAAACGGGGCTCCTCTGGATGTGGGCGGGACTCTCGTGCTTCCTCTCGAGTGGAGACGGCTATGTCGGAGAACTTCTTGAGTTGCAGCAAGGGTGTGAAGGACCCTTTGGAAGTTCCAGATGTTAGATGTGTTTAGCCTCGAGACGCCTCAGCGGAAATGGGCCTCATCTCGCCTGCAGGGGAGAACCTCCTGGATGTTCTCGAGTTGCGGCAGGTGCTCTCGACTTACGACGGGGCCCTCAGGGCCCCGCTCTGGTGGCCTCAGGAAAGGCCAGTTCCCTTGCGAGTTGCTCGGGGGCCTCTCGGGATTCCTCTCCCGTCGATGCCGGGGCCTAAGACCTTGTGTGGAATCGGTGCCGAAACCTGAGGATTCGTCTCCAGTGCTGACATGGATCTTGGCGTACTTCTGGAGTCTCCCCAGGGGAGTCAGTCGTCGTCTCGAGTGGGGGCATGCACGTGTGCTTTCCTCCCGAGCTGTGCCAGCAGTGTCACGCTTCCCTTCTCGTGGATCAAGGGACCTGTGGCTTTCCCTGGAGGCTTTCCCACGAGGCTTTCCCAAGAGGCTTTCCCACAGGGCTGTCCCACGTGCCAACGTGGTGTGAGTCGATGCTCGGCTTGAAAGTCGAGGCAGTGCAGGGAAAACAGGTTTCCCTGGAATGGAATGAGACATCTGGGGGACTCAGGTAATGGTGTCACGACCCTGGAGTTCCCCTCGTCTTTCCTGTCGAGAGCGCCTCCTCTTGAGATGCGACCGGAACGCCGGGAATTCTTTCCCGAACACGCAGGGAAAGGATCCCTCCTCTCGAGCTAAGAGGCGGAAACGGGTCTCCTCTGGATGTGAGCGGGACTCTCGTGCTTCCTCTCAAATGGAGACGCGTATGTCGGGGAACTTCTTGAGTTGCAGCAAGGGTGTGAAGGACCCTTTGAAAGTTCCTGAATTTAGGTGTGATTAGACTCCTGATGCCTCAGCGGAAATGGGCCTCATCTCGCCTGGAGGGGAAAACCTCCTGGATTTTCTCGAGTTGCGGCAGGTGCTCTCGACTTACGACGGGGACCTCAGGGACCCGCTCTGATGGCCTCAGGAAAGGCCAGTCCCCATGCGAGTTGCTCGGGGAACTCTCGGGATTCCACTCCCGTAGATGCCGGGGCCTAAGTCCTTTGTGGAGTCGGTGCCGGAACCTGAGGATACCTCTCCAGGCCAGACATGTATCTTGGGGTACTTCTGGAGTCTCGCCAGGGGGGTCAGTGCTCGTCTCGAGGGGAGGCATGCACGTGCGCTTTCCTCCCGAGCTGTAGCAGCAGTGTCACTCTTCCCTTCGCGTGGATCAAGGCATCCGTGGCTTTCCCTCGAGGCTTTCCCACGAGGCTTTCCCACGAGGCTTTCCCACAGGGCTGTCCCACGTGCCACCTTGGTGCGAGTCGATCCTCGGCTTGAAATTCGAGGCACCTCAGGGAAAACACTTTTTCCTGGAATGGACTGAAATATCTGGGGGACTCTGGGAATGGTGGCACGACCCTGGAGTTCCTCTCGCCTTTCCTGTGGAGAGCGCCTCCTCTTGAGATGCGACGGAAACGCCGGAAATTCTTTCCCGACCCCGAGGGAAATGATACCTCCTCTCGAGCTAGGAGGCGGAAAAGGGGCTCCTCTGGATGTGGGCGGGACTCTCGTGCTTCCTCTCGAGTGGAGACGGGTATGTCGGGGAACTTCTTGAGTTGCAGCAAGGGTGTGAAGTACCCTTTGGAAGTTCCAGAGGTCTAGGTGTGATTAGACTCGAGACGTCTGAGCGGAAACGGGCCTCATCTCGTCTGGAGGGGAGAACCTCCTGGATTTTCTCGAGTTGCGGCAGGTGCTCTCGAATTACGATGGGAACCTCAGGGACCCGCTCTGGTGGCTTCAGGAAAGGCCAGTCCCCATTCGAGTTTCTCGGGGGCCTCTCGGGATTCCTCTCCCGTCGATGCCGGGGCCTAAGACCTTGTGTGGAGACGGTGCCGGAACCTGAGGATTCCTCTCCAGTGCTGACCTTTATCTTGGGATACTTCTGGAGTCTCCCCAGGGGAGTCAGTCCTCGTCTCGAGTGGGGTTCCTCTCGAGCTCTAGCAGCAGTGTCACGATTCCCTTCGCGTGGATCAAGGGATCTGTGGCTTTCCCTCATGGATTTCCCACGAGGCTTTCCCACAGGGATGTCCCACGTGCCACCGTGGTGTGAGTCGATCCTCGGCTTGAAAGTCGAGGCAGTGCAGGGAAAACAGGTTTCCCTGGAATGGACTGAGTCATCTGGGGGACTCTGGGAATGGTGGCACGACCCTGGAGTTCCTCTCGCCTTTCCTGTGGAGAGCGCCTCCTCTTGAGATGGGACGGCAAAGCCGGGAATTCTTTCCCGACCACGCAGGGCAAGGATCGCTCCTCTCGAGCTTGGAGGCGGAAACGGGGCTCCTCTGGATGTGGGGGGAACTCTCGTGCTTCCTCTCGAGTGGAGACGGGTATGTCGGGGAACTTCTTGAGTTGCAGCAAGGGTGTGAAGGACCCCTTGGAAGTTCCAGAGGTTAGATGTGATTAGACTCGAGACGCCTCAGCGGAAATGGGCCTCATCTCGCCTGGAGGTGAGAACCTCTTGGATTGTCTCGAATTGCGGCAGGTCCTCTCGACTTACGAAGGGGACCTCAGGGACCCGCTCTGGTGTCCTCAGTAAAGGCCAGTTTCCAAACGATTTGCTCGGGGGCCTTTCTGGATTCCTCTCCCTTCGATGCTGGGGCCTAAGACATTGTGTGGAGTCGGTGCTGGAACCTGAGGATTCCTCTCCAGTGCTGACATGGATCTTGGGGTACTTCTGGACTCTCCCCAGGGGAGTCAGTCCTCATCTCGAGTGGGGGCATGCACGGGCGCTTTCCTCCCGAGCTGCAGCAGCAGTATCACTCTTCCCTTCGCGTGGATAAAGGAATCTGTGGCTTTCCCTCAAGGCTTTCCCACGAGGCTTTCCCACGAGGCTTTCCCACAGGACTCTCCCACGTGCCACCGTGGTGTGAGTCGATCCTCGGCTTGAAAGTCGAGGCAGTGCAGGGAAAACAGGTTTCCCTGGAATGGACTGAGACATCTGGGGGACTCTGGGAATGGTGGCACGACCCTGGAGTTCCTCTCGCCTTTCCTGTGGAGAGCGCCTCCTCTTGAGATGCGACAGCAAAGCCGGGAATTCTTTCCCGGCCACGCAGGGCAAGGATCGCTCCTCTCGACCTAGGAGGCGGAAACGGGGCTCCTCTGGATGTGGGGGGAACTCTCGTGCTTCCTCTCGAGTGGAGACGGGTATGTCGGGGATCTTCTTGAGTTGCAGCAAGGGTGTTAAGAACACCTTGGAAGTTCCAGATATTAGATGTCATTAGCCTCGAAACGCCTCAGCGGAAATGGGCTTCATCTCGCCTGGAGGGGAGAACCTCCTGGATTTTCTCGAGTTGCGGCAGGTGCTCTCGACTTACGACGGGGACCTCAGGGACCCACTCTGGTGGCCTCAGGAAAGGCCAGTCCCCATGCGAGTTGCTCGAGGGCCTCTCGGAATTCCTCTCCCGTCGATTCCGGGGCATAAGATCTTGTGTGGAGTCGGTGCCGGAACCTGAGCATTCCTCTCCAGTGCTGACATGGATCTTGGGGTACTTCTGGAGTCTCCCCAGGGGAGTCAGTCCTCGTCTCGAGTGGGGGCATGCACGTGCTCTTTCCTCCCGATCTGTAGCAGCAGTGTCACGCTTCCATAGGCGTGGATCAAGGGATCTGTGGCTTTTGCTTAAGGCTTTCCCACGAGGCTTTCCCACGAGGCTATCCCACAGGGCTGACCCACGTGCCACCGTGGTGTGAGTTGATCCTCGGCTTGAAAGTCGAGGCAGTGCTGGGAAAACAGGTTTCCCTGACATGGACTGAGACATCTGGGGGACTCTCGGAATGGTGGCACGACCCTGGAGTTCCTCTCGCCTTTCCTGTGGAGAGCGCCTCCTCTTGAGATGCGACGGGAACGCCGGGAATTCTTTCCCGACCACGCAGGGAAAGGATGCCTCCTCTCGAGCTAGGAGGCGGAAACGGGGCTCCTCTGAATGTGGGCGGGACTCTCGTGCTTCCTCTCGAGTGGAGACGGGAATGTCAGGGAACTTCTTGAGTTGCAACAAGGGTGTGAAGGACCCTTTGGAAGTTCCAGAGTTTAGGTGTGATTTGCCTGGGAACGCCTCAGCGGAAATGGGCCTCATCTCGCTGGAGGGGAGAACGTCGTGGATTTTTTCGAGTTGCGGCAGGTGGTCTCGACTTACGATGGGGACCTCAGGGACCCGCTCTGGTGGCCTCAGGAAAGGCCAGTCCCCATGCGAGTTGCTCGGGGACCTCTCAGGATTCCTCTCCTGTCGATGCCGGGGCCTAAGATCTTGTGTGGAGGTGGGGCCGGGACCTGAGGATTCCTCTCCAGTGTTGACATGGATCTTGGGGTACTTCTGGAGTCTCCCCAGGGGAGTCAGTACTCGTCTCGAGTGGGGGCATGCACGTGCGCTTTCCTCCCGAGCTGTAGTAGCAGTGTCACGCTACCCTTCGCTTGGATCAAGGGATCTGTGGCTTTCCCTCTAGGCTTTCCCACGAGGCTTTCCCACGAGGCTTTCCCACTAGGCTTTCCACGAGGCTATCTCACAGAGCTGTCCCACGTGCCACCGTGGTGTGAGTCGATCCTCGGCTTGAAATTCGAGGCTGTGCAGGGAAAACACGTTTCTCTGGAATAGACTGATACATCTGGTGGACTCTGGGAATGGTGGCACGACCCTGGAGTACATCTCGCCTTTCCTGTGAAGAGCGCCTTCCTTTGAGATGCGACGGGAACGCCGGGAATTCTTTCTCGAGCACGCAGGGAAAGGATCCCTCCTCTCGCGCTAGGAGGCGGAAACGGGGCTCCTCTGGATGTGGGCGGGACTCTCGTGATTCCTCTCCAGTGGAGACGGGTATGTCGGGGAACTTCTTGAGTTGCACCAAGGGTGTGAAGGACCCATTGGAAGTTCCAGAGGTTAGGTCTGATTAGCCTCGAGACGCCTCAGTGGAAATGGGCCTCATCTCGCCTCGAGGGGAGAACCTCCTGAATTTTTTCGAGTTGCGGCAGGCACTCTCGACTTTCGATGGCGACCTCATGAACCCGCTCTGGTGGCCTCAGGAAAGGCCAGTCCCCATGCGAGTTGCTCGGGGGCCTCTCGGGATTCCTCTCCCGTCACTGCCGGGGCCTAAGATCTTATGTGGAGTCTCTGGCAAAACCTGAGGATTCCTCTCCAGTGCTGACATGAATCTTGGTGTACTTCTGAAGTCTCCCCAGGGGAGTCAGTCCTCGTCCCGAGTGGGGGCATGCACGTGCGCTTTCCTCCCGAGCTGTAGCAGCAGTGTCACGCTTCCCTTCGCGTGGATCAAGGGATCTGTGGCTTTCCCTCGAGGCTTTCCCACGAGGATTTCCCACGAGGCTTTCCCACGAGACTTTCCCACAGGGCTGTCCCACTTGCCACCGTGGTGTGAGTCGATCCTCGGCTTGAAAGTCGAGGCAGTGCAGGGAAAACAGGTTTCCCTGGAATGGACGGAGACATCTGGGGGACTCAGGGAATGGTGCCACGACCCTGGAGTTCCTCTCGCCTTTCCTGTGGAGAGCGCCTCCTCCTGAAATGCGACGGGAACGCCGGGAATTCTTTCCCGACCACGCAGGGAAAGGATCCCTCCTCTTGCGCTAGGAGGCGGAAACGGGGCTCCTCTGGATGTGGGCGGGACTCTCGTGATTCCTCTCGAGTGGAGACGGGTATGTCGGGGAACTTCTTGAGTAGCAGTATGGGTGTGAAGAACCCTTTGGAAGTTCCAGAGGTTAGGTGTGATTAACCTCGAGACACCTCAGCGGAAATGGTCCTCATCTCGCCTCGAGGGGAGAACCTCCTGAATTTTTTCGAGTTGCGGCAGGCACTGTCGACTTTCGACGGTGACCTCATGGACCCGCTCTGGTGGCCTCAGGAAAGGCCAGTCCCCATGCGATTTGCTCGTGGGCCTCTCGGGATTCCTCTCCCGTCGCTGCCGGGGCCTAAGACCTTGTGTGGAGTTTGTGCCGGAACATGAGGATTCCTCTCCAGTGCTTATATGGATCTTGGGGTACTTCTGGAGTCTCCGCAGGGGAGTCAGTCCTCGTCTCAAGTGGGGGCATGCACGTGCGCTTTTCTCCCAAGCTGTAGCAGCAGTGTCTCGCTTCCCATCGCGTGGATCAAGGGATCTGTGGCTTTCCCTCGAGGCTTTCCCACAGGTTTTTCCCCCGTGACACCATGGTGTGAGTTGATCCTCGGCTTGAAAGTCGAGGCAGTGCAGGGAAAACAGGTTTCCCTGGAATAGACTGAGACATCTGGGGGACTCTGGGAATGGTGGCATGACCCTGGAGTTTCTCTCGGCTTTCCTGTAGAGAGCGCCTCCTCTTGAGATGCGACGCAACTGCCGGGAATTCCCTCTTCTCGAGCTTGGAGGCGGAAACTGGGCTCCTCTGGATTGGGCGGGACTCTCGTGCTTCCTCTTGAGTGGAGACGGGTATGTCGGGGAACTTCTTGAGTTGCAGCAAGGGTGTGAAGGACCCTTTGGAAGTTCCAGAGGTTAGGTGTGATTAGCCTGGGGACGCCTCAGAGGAAATGGTCCTCATCACCCCTGGAGGGGAGAACCTCCTGCATTTTCTCGAGTTGGTGCAGGTTGTTCTCCCTTTACGACGGGGACCTCAGGGACCCGCTCTGGTGGCCTCAGGAAAGGCCAGTCCCCATGCGAGTTGCTCGGGGGCCTCTCTGGATTCCTTCCCATCGATGCCGGGGCCTAAGACCTTGTGGGGAGTCGGTGCCGGAACCTGAGAATTCCTCTCCAGTGCTGACTTGGATCTTGGGGTACTTCTGGAGTCTCCACAGGGGAGTCAGTCCTTGTCCCGAGTAAGGGCATGCACGTGCGCTTTCCTCCCGAGCTGTAGCAGCAGTGTCACACTCCCCTTCGCGTGGATCAAGGGATCTGTGGCTTTCCCTCCAGGCTTTCCCATGAGACTTTCCCACGAGGCTTTCCCACAGGGCTGTCCCACGTGCCACCGTCGTGTGAGACGATCCTCGGCTTGAAAGTCGAGGCAGTGCAGGGAAAACAGGTTTCCCTGGAATGGCCTGAGACATCTGGGGACTCTGGGAATGGTGGCACGACCCTGGAGTTCCTCTCGCCTTTCCTGTGGACAGCGCCTCCTCTTGAGATGCGACGGGAACGCCGGGAATTCTTTCCCGTCCACGCAGGAAAAGGATCCCTCCTCTCGAACTTGGACCTGGAAACGGGGCTCCTCTGGATGTGGCCGGGACTCTCGTGCTTCCTCTCGAGTGGAGACGGGTATGTTGGGGAACTTCTTGAGTTGCAGCAAGGGTGTGAAGGATCCTTTGGAATTCCAGAGGTTAGGTGTGTTTAGAGTCGAGACGCCTTAGCGGAATAGGGCCTCATCTCCCCTGGAGGGGAGAATCTCCTGGATTTTTTCGAGTTGTGGTACGTGCTCTCGCCTTAAGACGGGGACCACTGGGACCCGCTCTGGTGGCCTCAGGAAAGGCCAGTCCCCATGCGAGTTGCTCGGGGGCCTCTCGGGATTCCTCTCCCATCGATGCCAGGGCCTAAGACCTTGTGTTGAGTCGGTGCCTGCCGGGGTCCAGCCCCGGTGGATCCAGGGAATTCGAAGGGTGGACGGCGTTGGCGTGGAAAGACTTGTTTGTTTATTAATGTAAGATTAGATTAAGAAACTATAGTGTTGTAAGAAGATCAAATGGAGGAAGAGGGCTGAATAGCTTGGTTTACGCGGAGGACAATAAAATTCCAGACAAGGAATTTGCACCATCTACGTTGGGCCACCGGCGCCCGATTGAATATCTAAGGGTGCCTCGCCTTAAGCTCCCTTTCGTGTGGGTCTTAACAGCCGGGGCAAGTAAGTAGACCTGGCGAGCCTCCGCGCCCCAGATGGAGATTCAGCCTGAAGTTAAAGTAAAGAGCAGAGAGAGGGAAGGGGAGAGAAGAAGAGAGAGAGAGAGACATGGGGGGAGCCAGAGTCCCAAGAAACCAGGCCGAGAGACTAGTTCGAGAAACTGGCCCCCATCCTTTATTGTTCAGAAGGCCTTTTATACTTTTGATAAAACACGGAGATCAATGGGTAACACAAAATTATGTAGCGTTCGCAACCCAGATTCTTTCCGTATATCATTTTGTATACAAAAGGTCTCAGGTGATTTACATTATCTTTTGGACAAGAGGCTTGTTAACACTTTTTGGCTCTCTTCCTTAATGAATGTTAATTTTGTTTCCCCTGAAGTGTTTTTTTTTTTTTAATCTGCATCTCCTTAAAGCATTAAAGTTACATCTCTATAGAACAAAGGTGCAGTGGGATATAACAAAGAAGGTACTTAACTCAAAGATCTAATGTTGCTAATACCAGGTCTACTACTTGTTTTTCTATATACCAACTATATCTAAAAATAAAGGATATGAAAATTTGGCAGCAAGCATTGACCCAAAAAATGAAACCTTTAATCAGTCCTATTCTAAAGATTTTGACTCCTCGGAAGCTGCTACATTCCTAGGATGTTTTAAGCTTCCTGTGCCTCCTGCGGTCAGGAGGCCTCAAACAATCACATGCGCAGCTGTAAGAGTCCTGCAGGCAGGCTAGACAGCCATCGGAGGGGTTTTTGGATTGAAACACTCTTTCAAATGCAGAAGACTAAAGCCCTGAATTGACTTTTTCCAGAAAATGTCAGAAGAGTGGAAAAGCAGAGCACAAAAGCCGGCAGATTTTTGTTGGGGTACGTGCTTAGGAATTTGCAGAGGGGTCCCTGAAGTCTGAGCACGCCTTGCGTATGTCAGCTTCCTTCCTCATGACCTTGTCACGGGCGGGATTCCTCACACTGGCTCCCAGCATCTCACCCTTTTTTATTTTAAATAATTAATTATTTATGTTTAAAATCAGGTGCAGTTCGGTCGCGAGATTCCGAAATGCTCTGCCGAAGAATCTAGACAATACAGGGAAGAATGATTACGAGGAGCAAGATTATAAAGGGTAGACAGAATAGTCTTTCCAGAAATGAAGTTAGAGAAAGTGTGGAAAAAGTCATTGGCTTCTCCTGCGGTGGTAAAATCTAATCGGCAGTGTTCCAAGGTCTGAATCTGGTTATGCAGTTTCCCTAAGTCTAAACTAATATCTGAGCTGTTCCAAAACACCTAAAACTTGATTTTTTAACATATTGGGCATTTACACTTGTTGAGTCAATGACCGCTGCCATAGTAACAATAACAGTTATTGTAACACAGCAAGAACATAATTATCATATCAATAAGTTGTTACAGTTACAGGACATCTTTAAAACCACAAAAGAGCAGACATTACTTTGAGGAGTTAAACAAGATGAAAACATCCATGGTTCACAAGTCGCTACATTAGGTACGTTAAGTTTTCTGGAATCATTGGTGAAAAGAAGAACATAAGGAGAGGATAGACAAGCCAAAATAGAGTAAATAGAGTCATTTTCTGGTTGGAGTTTGCGCTGCAGCAGCTGTTAGTCCCGCCGGGATCTTGATGTTTCTTTTGCCTCTTCTGCCGGTGGGAGCAGTGGCCTTCACCCCGCCCTCTGACACTGGCGCTGTTACGGGGCTGCGAGTGCGGTGCACTGGGTTCCGTCAGTCAGGCTGGCCCCGCCCGCAGCTTTTGGTGCACGGCTGTTTCCCGCGGCGGTGGCGGCAGAGAAGTTCCCTTTTTCTTTTGTGGCGAATCAGTCTGTCCGGGATCCAAATTGACGAATCTGCACCCTGTGGAAAAAATATAAACACTTCCTCGACCCGCAGCAAATTCTGGGTCGGGATCTTTTTGTTATCTGGAGATCTTTTTGCTTTACCAATGGCTTTTTATTTTACTGTTCCAAACGAATCAGCATTTAACTTATTACAAAGAGAACATGTTGTAAAATCTGATGGGGGAAAACTATACTTAATTTCTCCTTTTTTAATTTTTGAATTAACAAAGCACGTGAGGGTAAATGATGCAAGATCTGATCACAAGAATTTCCTATAGCAATCTGCCAATCATCAAACATTTGAAAAGCATCAAGTTGTTTTTTGTTATATGGAATTACAATTTTTGATGGCTCTTTACTGAACAATTTAATAAATCAGTATGCTTGAATTAATCTTTTAAATTAATATGGCAGTAATTTTTTCTTAGGCAGAGGCCATTGTTCCACCAAGTTGGGATAAGATAAAACTATTTTTTGGGGGGTCATTAGATGGAACCAATGGGCCTTCTTGTCACAAGCATCCTGTAGGTATACATTTTGTGGCAAGAATAATTTAATCTCCTTTTTTGGCAATATTAATCTTAATTAACTGATCATTTAAAGCCTCATTCACTTTAACGAAAGCCAACTGTGTCACACTAGTCAACTTTTTCTTAGAACTGGGATTAGGATTGTTTTTTTTCAGCAATCAAACAAAAGGCTTTAAATCTACAAAAGTCAGTTTTAAATGTGGGCATATCCAATTAATATCACCTAATAATTGTTGGAAATCATTTAAAGTTAGTAAACAATCTCTCAGCAGCTTTAAAAGGACATTATCAGTTTTAAAACTTTTGGCAGACCCAAATATAAGAAGCAAGAAAAGCTTTTTTAATGATCTTTTTATAACCCAAATCTGGTCTATAGCCTTTTAGATGACAAGTAACCATTTAATCTTTGCTTGAATACTTCCAGCAACGGGGAGCTCACTATTCACCAAGGTTTTAAACTCTCTCTCACCTCTTACTCTATAGCATTTTTATCCTGCATACCACCTTTTCTAATCCCACCAACTCCTTTTCAGTAGTATATGTTGGCCAGGAGCTGCGCTAGTCTCTCAGCAATGTAAGAAACGTCTTGTCTATTGTCTAACAGCCATGACATTTTATATCTTTAAAAAATTTTTAAAGGCCTAGAAGCTGCAATTTTTTGCACCCAAAAAGCTAGATCTAGATCCTCTGGGGCTTTTTTTGTCTGGTTTTTCTGTCTGGTAATAAGGTAAAAGCAAAAGCTGTGCTATTTTTTAATTTTAATTGCACAGTTTTAGCAGGTGGCGATATCAAAACTTCAATTTTTTTAGTATAATCAGAATTTACTACACAAGACACTACCAAATTTTTTGAAAAGAAAGCAAGCTATGCCCCAGCACAAGTCTTACAATGTCCTCAGGCAGGGGACTAGCCACTGGAATCTGAGTCAGGAGCTATTATTATTAAGGTGGTGGAACTGAGGTCCAGGCCTGAGCTACCTGGGGTTGTTTGGTACAGCTTGTTTATCTCTGTTTAGCAAGACATTTTGGCAAAAAATGTTCTATTTGGCCTCAAGAGAAACATTTTGCATTTGTAAAGTCCTTTTTATTACGAATATTTTTTCTTTTTTTTTCTGTTTTTCTTCCTTTTTCTTTTTTTTTTTTTTTTGTTGGGTGAGGCCCTCCTGAGGGGATTTTATGCAAGGAGCAAGCTCTGTTTTAAAAGCTCTTTTGCTCAAAAATATTGTCACTATCGTTTTTCAAACTTAAGCAATGTTCTGGGAGGCTTTGGATATAAAGTGGGGAGTTCTTAAGCCCTGGGGAGGCGCAAGCAGAGGTTGCAGTGGTCGCCTTAAATAAGACAACTTTTTTAAAGGTTTGGTTTGTGTAGAGGGGGAGGGGGCTCTCCAGGGCGCTCGGCGCTGCGTCCTATAAGCACTCCTTCCTCGGGAGGAAGAGTACAGTCTCTCTCCTTTTGTTTGCCAATGGCAGAAAATATGATCTGCGTAATAGGTGGAGACCCACTACGATCCACTGCTATAGTCTCTCCATAGGCTATCTAACTAAGCCTCATGACGGGGGTCCAGAACATTTGTAATAATATTTTAAGAGCAAAGCATTTACAGGCCCATGCAAAGTATAATTAGTTTTTAGCTGTTTTATTAC
>NW_017212680.1:0-16343 GCF_001704415.2 Capra hircus
TTCTCGACATACGGACCGTGACTCAGCGACAGCTAGAGGCAGATGTGTCACGCTTCACGCTCGCCGTCATCAAGGCCTACTGTTGGCTTTGCCACGCAGGCTTTCCCACAGGGCTGTCCACGTGCCCCATTGTGTGACGTGATCCTCGGCGTTTGAAAGTCGAGGCATTGCAGGAACCAGAGTTCCTCTGAAATGCGACTGAGAGTATACTGGGGACTCTTGGAAATGTCGCCACAGACCCTTGGAGTTCTCCTCTCTTTTCTATGAGAGCCCTTGATTCTTGGAGAGGCACGGGACCGCTGAAAAATCTTTCTCGGACTTAAGCACGATAGGATCCCTCATCTCGAGCTACCAGGCTGGAAACGGGGTTCCTCATGGATGTGGGCGGACCTCTGCTTCCTCTCGAGTGAGACGGGTGATGTCGGGGGAACTTCTTCAGTTGCAGCAAGGAACCCTTTTGAATTTCCAGAGTTTAGGTGTCATGAGCACCAGACGCCTCAGAGGAAATGGGCCTCATCTCGCCTGGAGCGGAGAACCTCCTGGATTTTCTAGGTTGAGCAGGGTCTCTCGAGTTTACGACGGAGGACCTCAGGACCCGCCTCTGTGGCTCAGGAAAGGCCAGTGCCCATGGAGTTGCAAAGGGGGCTTTCGGGATTCATCTCCGTCGATCTTCGGGGCCTAAGACCTTGTGTGGAGTCGGGGCCGAACCTGACGATTCCTCTCCAGTGCTGACATGGGATCTTCGTACTTCTGGAGTCTCTCCTGGAAGTCCGGTGCTCCATCTCTGTGGGCATGCCACGTGAGCTTCCTCACGAACTGTAGCAGCAGTGTCACACTTCCCGTCGCGGGATTAGGGATCTGTGGCTTTCCCTCGAGGCGTTCCCGACGACGGCTTTCCCACAGGCTTCCCACGTGGGTGCCATGGTGGAGTGAGTGGATCCTCGGCGTGAAAGTAGAGGCAGTGCAGGAAAACAAGTTCCTTCTGAATTGGACTGAGACATCTGGGGGTCCTTGGAATTGTGGCACGAACCTGGGGTTTCTCTCGCCTTTCCTTGAGAGCGCCTCTCTTGAGATGCGACGGGAAAGCCGGGAATTCTTTTCCGACGAAGCAGGAAAGGATCCCTTCTTCGAGCTACGAGGTGGAAACCAGGCTCCTCTGGATGTGGCGGGGAACCTCGTCCTTCTCTGAGTGGAGACTGGTATGTCAGGGAACTTCTTGAGTTGCAGCAAGCCTGTGAAGACCCTTTGGAAGTTCCAGAGGTTAGGTGTGATTAGCCTCGAGACGCCTCAGCGGAAATGAGGCCTCATCTCGCCCTGGAGGGGAGAACCTCCTGGATTTTCTCGAGTTGCGGCAGGTGCTCTCGAGTTTACGACAGGAGACCTCAGGGACCCGCTCTGGTGGACCTCAGGAAAGGCCAGTCCCCATGGCGAGGTGCTAGGGGGCCTCTCAGGATTCCTCTCCTGTCGATGCCGGGGCCTAAGACCTTGTGTGGAGTCGGGACCGGAACCTGAGGATTCCTCTCCAGTGCTGACATGGATCTTGGCGTACTTCTGGAGTCTCCCAAGCTTGCGTCAGTCCTCGGCTCGAGTGGGGTCATGCACGTGCGCTTTCCTCCCGAGCGGTAGCAGCAGTGTCACGCTTCCCGTCTCGTGGATCAAGGGAATCTGTGGCTTTCCCTCGGAGTCTTTCCCATGAGGCTTTCCCACAGGGCTATTCCACTTGCCACCATGGTGTGAGTCGATCCTCGGCGTGAAAGTCGAACCAGTGCAGGGAAAACAGGAACCTCCTTCCCCACAGTAGGGGATACACTGTCCCCTTGGGCGGGTATCTCCAGGGCACTCGCGCTGGGGGGTTGCCCGCGGAGGTGCGGGCCTCAGGCTCCACGTGAGAAAAGCCCCAAATGGCATTAGCTGCCAGTCCAGACGCTGGCCCCTCAGGTCTCTGGCCGGAGCCTTGGGCTCCAGGCAACTCAAAGCCCTCGGGGGTGGCACTCTGGGACTGCTGTAGGGAAAGGATGCCAAGAGCCCACGGAGGAGTTGGGGAGGGGGCATGGGGGAAACGGAGGCGAGGACAGCGAGGGATCTAGGTGGAGGCGCTGGAGAGAGCGTCTGGTGTCCCGGAATGCCTCGGAGGAGCCAGCGGGGGACAGTCGAGGCCCAGGGACCTGTGGAATGTGAAAAGGCGGGAAATCCCAGAGCAAGGCAGGCTGGGAAAGGGGGCGTTGGTGGCCAATTCAAAGGGACCTAGGGGCGTTTCCTGGGCGGTGAGTTCCCTTGGCACTGCTGAGGGCCCCTGATTGATCCACTCGGGTTGAATCCCACCCCCGCTGCGAGGGAGGGCCACAAACCAAAGCCCCCGAACTGCCCGCCCACCCCAACGGGGATCTTGGCGGTCCAGGGCACAGCCGTGCCCGGGAAAAGCCCACTCGCTCCACGGGACTCCGTCCAGGGTCTCTGCTTGGAAAGAGGCCAGGGGCGGCCCCCTCCATCTACCCACCCAAACCCTATTGACGTCAATGGTGGCGGAGACGCCTCCCGTTCTCCAGAGTCCTGAGCTGCTGGGTCCCCGCCCACTCGGCCAGCAGTCTGCAGCGTGCCCGTGTGCCTCTCCCACCATGGCTTCGTCCGGCTCCTCCAGCACCTCAAGCGGTACGTTTGCCCTCGGTCCCTGTGGTCGGATCACATCTCAGGGGATTTGCGGGTGGCCTGGGCAAGGGCTCTCGGCCAATGTGTTGACCCCCCTCCCACCCGAGAACGGCTGGGACCCATCGGCCAGGCCCGGGGTTCCGAGGCGTCAGGTGTGCCCAAATTCGGAGGGCGTGGCATCGTTCGTTCATCTTGCTCCTTTGGCACACACATGGCTTCTCCGTTCTCTTTTCTGGGAAGACAGTGTTGTTTCAGGGGGCGTGCTGCGGGGGGCGGGGGCCGGGGTTGGGGGTGGTGGGAGCGGGTGCTTTGCTGGGATGAGGCCCTTTATCCTCACATCTTCATGTGGGAATGGGAGTCGGGGAGCTCTGTGGCCTTGCTGCCTTCAGTGGCTTCCTCTGCACAGGGGCCTAGTGGCTTCTGCCTTTTGTCAGGCGTTACGGGGTTTGGGCTTCGCTTTGGTGGCCTTGGCCTTTGCCTTGGCCTGGGCCTTGGCCTTGCCCTTGGCGTTGCCGTTGCCCTTGCCTTGGTCTTGGGCTTGGCCCTTGCCCTGCCCTTGAACTTGAACTTGACCTTGACCTTGACACTTGAACTTGCCTTGAACTTGACCTTGAACTTGAAACTTGAACTTGAACCTTGAACTTGACCGACTTGAACCTTGACCTTGACCTTGAACCTTGACCAACTTGACAGCTTGACCTTGAACCTTGAAACTTGACCTTGACCTTGAACCTTGAACTTGAACCTTGAACTTGAACTTTGAACCTTGAACTTGAAGCTTGACCTTGAACTTGAACTTCAACTTGAACCTTGAACTTGAACTTGACCTTGAACTTGACCTTGAACTTGAACTTGACCTTGACCTTGACCAACAACGGGAGACCTCGAGATTTGCTCAGAGCACCGGAGGTCCAGAAGCAGGGCCCTGTATCTCCCCTTCCCTTTGTGATCATTGCAAAGACATTCCTAGCTGATAGCGGAGTGCCCCTGAAGAAGCAAGCAGTGGGAGTGTGTTTGACACGACTGTGTGCCTTCCTGGCCTCAGCTCCACAAGGGGCCTTTCCTCTCGAAGTAGGCCCATGTCCCCTTGGGGAGGGTGTCATGCCTCTTTTCTCCTCACTGCCAAAGGGTGGAGCCAAGCTCGCTCTGTCAGAGGTACAAAAACAGCAATTGAATGGATTTTCAAGCTCTTGCTAGGCTGCACCCTTTCAGGGCCCACTTTACTGAAACAGGTGCTCTGTGGCCCCTGGTTGGGTATGCAGGTTCACAAACAGGGTGAGATCCTGTCCAAGCCAAGAATTTTCCTGAAAGACCTAGGCTCACTAGAGCTCTCCTCCAGAGCAAAGGGGATAGAGGAGATGTATGGAGGAGTCTTTGCCTTTCCCTGTGAGTGTGGGGCTAGTCCCTACGGCCCAAGCTCAGGGATAACTGCCTCTAAGAAAGGAATGGCAAGAAGCGCTATTCTTGGAGGTGGGACAGGGAGTTCGCAGCATGTGGGGAAGAAAGACTTCTCGGGAAGAGAACACGGGGGTTGCAACTCTATTGGAGGCGGTTGATAACAAACACTGCCAAATCAGAGGCTTGCAAACACACCCCCGTGGTGCCTCCTTCCCGAAAAGTCTTTCTTCCCCACATGCTGCGAACCCCTGTCCCAACCCCAGAATAGCGCTTCTGCCATTCCTTTCTTAGAGCAGTTATCCCTGGCTTGGCCTAACTAGCCCCACACTCACAGGGAAAGGCAAAGACTCCTCCATACATCTCCTCTATCCCCTTTGCTCTGGAGGAGAGCTCTAGTGAGCCTAGGTCTTTCAGGAAAATTCTTGGCTTGGACAGGATCTCACCCTGTTTGTGAACCTGCATACCCAACCAGGGGCCACAGAGCACCTGTTTCAGTAAAGTGGGCCCTGAAAGGGTGCAGCCTAGCAAGAGCTTGAAAATCCATTCAATTGCTGTTTTTGTACCTCTGACAGAGCGAGCTTGGCTCCACCCTTTGGCAGTGAGGAGAAAAGAGGCATGACACCCTCCCCAAGGGGACATGGGGCCTACTTCGAGAGGAAAGGCCCCTTGTGGAGCTGAGGCCAGGAAGGCACACAGTCGTGTCAAACACACTCCCACTGCTTGCTTCTTCAGGGGCACTCCCGCTATCAGCTAGGAATGTCTTTGCAATGATCACAAAGGGAAGGGGAGATACAGGGCCCTGCTTCTGGACCTCCGGTGCTCTGAGCAAATCTCGAGGTCTCCCGTTGTTGGTCAAGGTCAAGGTCAAGTTCAAGGTCAAGTTCAAGTGTCAAGGTCAAGGTCAAGGTTCAAGTCAAGTTCAAGTTCAAGTGAAGTTCAAGTTCAAGGTCAAGTTCAAGTTCAAGTTCAAGGTCAAGTCAAGTTCAAGTTCAAGTTCAAGTTCAAGGTCAAGTTCAAGTTGCAACTTGAAGTTCAAGTTCAAGGTCAAGTCAAGGTCAAGGTCAAGTTCAAGTTCGAAGTTCAAGTTTCAAGTTCAAGGTCAAGTTCAAGGTCAAGGTCAAGTTCAAGGTCAAGGTCAAGGTCAAGTTCAAGTTCAAGGGCAAGGGCAAGGCCCAAGCCCAAGACCAAGGCAAGGGCAACGGGCAACGCCAAGGGCAAGGCCAAGGCCCAGGCCAAGGCAAAGGCCAAGGCCACCAAAGCGAAGCCCAAACCCCGTAACGCCTGACAAAAGGCAGAAGCCACTAGGCCCCTGTGCAGAGGAAGCCACTGAAGGCAGCAAGGCCACAGAGCTCCCCGACTCCCATTCCCACATGAAGATGTGAGGATAAAGGGCCTCATCCCAGCAAAGCACCCGCTCCCACCACCCCCCAACCCCGGCCCCCGCCCCCCGCAGCACGCCCCCTGAAACAACACTGTCTTCCCAGAAAAGAGAACGGAGAAGCCATGTGTGTGCCAAAGGAGCAAGATGAACGAACGATGCCACGCCCTCCGAATTTGGGCACACCTGACGCCTCGGAACCCCGGGCCTGGCCGATGGGTCCCAGCCGTTCTCGGGTGGGAGGGGGGTCAACACATTGGCCGAGAGCCCTTGCCCAGGCCACCCGCAAATCCCCTGAGATGTGATCCGACCACAGGGACCGAGGGCAAACGTACCGCTTGAGGTGCTGGAGGAGCCGGACGAAGCCATGGTGGGAGAGGCACACGGGCACGCTGCAGACTGCTGGCCGAGTGGGCGGGGACCCAGCAGCTCAGGACTCTGGAGAACGGGAGGCGTCTCCGCCACCATTGACGTCAATAGGGTTTGGGTGGGTAGATGGAGGGGGCCGCCCCTGGCCTCTTTCCAAGCAGAGACCCTGGACGGAGTCCCGTGGAGCGAGTGGGCTTTTCCCGGGCACGGCTGTGCCCTGGACCGCCAAGATCCCCGTTGGGGTGGGCGGGCAGTTCGGGGGCTTTGGTTTGTGGCCCTCCCTCGCAGCGGGGGGTGGGTTCAACCCGGAGTGGATCAATCAGGGGCCCTCAGCAGTGCCAAGGGAAGCTCACCGCCCAGGAAACGCCCCTAGGTCCCTTTGAATTGGCCACCAACGCCCCCTTTCCCAGCCTGCCTTGCTCTGGGATTTCCCGCCTTTTCACATTCCACAGGTCCCTGGCCTCGACTGTCCCCCGCTGGCTCCTCCGAGGCATTCCGGGACACCAGACGCTCTCTCCAGCGCCTCCACCTAGATCCCTCGCTGTCCTCGCCTCCGTTTCCCCCATGCCCCCTCCCCAACTCCTCCGTGGGCTCTTGGCATCCTTTCCCTACAGCAGTCCCAGAGTGCCACCCCGAGGGCTTTGAGTTGCCTGGAGCCCAAGGCTCCGGCCAGAGACCTGAGGGCCAGCGTCTGGACTGGCAGCTAATGCCATTTGGGGCTTTTCTCACGTGGAGCCTGAGGCCCGCACCTCCGCGGGCAACCCCCCAGCGCGAGTGCCCTGGAGATACCCGCCCAAGGGGACAGTGTATCCCCTACTGTGGGGAAGGAGGTTCCTGTTTTCCCTGCACTGGTTCGACTTTCACGCCGAGGATCGACTCACACCATGGTGGCAAGTGGAATAGCCCTGTGGGAAAGCCTCATGGGAAAGACTCCAGGGAAAGCCACAGATTCCTTGATCCACGAGAAGGGAAGCGTGACACTGCTGCTACCACTCGGGAGGAAAGCGCACGTGCATGACCCCACTCGAGCCGAGGACTGACGCAAGCTTGGGAGACTCCAGAAGTACGCCAAGATCCATGTCAGCACTGGAGAGGAATCCTCAGGTTCCGGTCCCGACTCCACACAAGGTCTTAGGCCCCGGCATCGACGGGAGAGGAATCCTGAGAGGCCCCTAGCAACCTCGCATGGGGACTGGCCTTTCCTGAGGTCACCAGAGCGGGTCCCTGAGGTCCCAGTCGTAACTCGAGAGCACCTGCCGCAACTCGAGAAAATCCAGGAGGTTCTCCCCTCCAGGGGAGATGAGGCCCATTTCCAATGAGGCGTCTCGAGGCTAATCACACCTAACCTCTGGAACTTCCAAAGGGTCCTTCACAGGCTTGCTGCCAACTCAAGAAGTTCCCTGACATACCAGTCTCCACTCGAGAGGAAGCACGAGGGTCCCGCCCACATCCAGAGGAGCCTGGTTTCCACCTCGTAGCTTGAGATTAGGGATTCTTTTCCTGCTTCGTCTGGAAAGAATTCCCGGCTTTCCCGTCGCATCTCAAGAAGAGGCGCTCTCAAAGGAAAGGCGAGAGAAACCCCAGTGTCGTGCCACCAATTCCAAGGGACCCCCAGATGTCTCAGTCCATTCCAGAGGAACTTGTTTTCCCTGCACTGCCTCTACTTTCACGCCGAGGATCCACTCACTCCACCATGGCATGTCCCACGTGGGACAGCCCTGTGGGAAAGCCTCGTCGGAACGCCTCGAGGGAAAGCCACAGATCCCTTAATCCCCGCGACGGGAAGTGTGACACTGCTGCTACAGTTCGTGAGGAAAGCTCACGTGCATGCCCCCACACGAGATGAGCACCGACTTCCCAGGAGAGACTCCAGAAGTACCCCAAGATCCATGTCAGCACTGGAGAGGAATCCTCAGGTTCCAGCCCCGACTCCACACAAGGTCTTAGGCCCCGACATCGACGGGAGAGGAATCCCGAAAGGCCCCCTTGCAACTCCCATGGGCACTGGCCTTTCCTGAGGCCACCAGAGCGGTTCCTGAGGTCCCCGTCGTAACTCGAGAGACCCTGCTCAACTCTAGAAAATCCAGGAGGTTCTCCGCTCCAGGCGAGATGAGGCCATTTCCTCTGAGGCGTCTGGTGGCTCATCACACCTAAAACTCTGGGAAATTCAAAAGGGGTCCTTTGCTGCAACTGAAGAAGTTCCCCGACATACCCGTCTCCACTCGAGAGGAAGCACGAGGGTCCCGCCCACATCCAGAGAACCCCGTTTCCGCCTGGTAGCTCGAGATGAGGGATCCTATCCTGCTTAGTCAGGAAAGATTTTTCAGCGTTCCCGTGGCCTCTCAAGATCAAGGGCTCTCAATAGGAAAGGAGAGAGGAACTCCAGGGTCGTGCCACCATTCCAAGAGTCCCCCAGATATCTCAGTCCATTTCAGAGGAACCTGTTTTCCCTGCAAATGCCTCGACTTTCACGCCGAGGATCCACTCACACAATGGTGGCACGTGGGACAGCCCTGTGGGAAAGCCTCGTGGGAAAGCCACAGATCCCTTGATCCCGGCGACGGGAAGCGTGACACATCTGCCTACCACTGTCCCTGAGGTCACGGTCGTATGTCGAGAGCACCTGCTGCAACTCGAGAAAATCCAGGAGGTTCTCTGCTCCATTCGAGATGAGGCCCATTTTCTCTGCGGTGTCTCGAGAGTAATCACACCTAAACTCTGGAACTTCCAAAGGGTCCTACACACCCTTGCTACAACTCAGGAGGTTCCCCGATATACCCGTCTCCACTCCAGAAGAAGCACGAGCGTCCGGCCTCCTCCAGAAGAGCTCCGTTTCCGCCTCCAAGCTCGAGATGAGGGATCCTTCCCTGCTTCCTCGGGAAAGAATTTCCGACGTTTTCCGACGCATCTCAAGAGGAGGTGCGCTGCACAGGAAAGGCGAGAGGAACTCATGGGTCGTGCCACAATTCCAAGAGCCCCCAGATGTCTCCGTCCATTCCAGAGGATCCTGTTTTCCCTGCACTGCTTCGACTTTCATGCCGAGGATCGACTCACACCACAGTGGAACGTGGGAGAGCCCTGTGGGAAAGCCTCGTGGGACAGCCTCGAGGGAAAGCCACAGATCCCTTGATTCACGCGAAGGGAAGCATAACACTGCTGCTACATCTCGGGAGGAAAGCGCCCGAGCATGACCCCCTCGAGACGAGGACTGAATCCCCTGGGGAGACTCCAGAAGTACCCCAAGATTCATGTCAGCACTGGAGAGGTATCCTCAAGTTCTGACACTGACTCCACACAAGGTCTTAGGCCCAGGCATCGAAGGGAGAGGAATCCCGAGAGGCCCCTGAGCAACTCGCATGATGACTGGCCGTTCCTGAGGCCACCAGAGCTGGTCCCTGATGTCCCCGTTGTAAGTCGAGAGCACCTGCCGCAACTCGAGAAAATCCAGGAGATTCTCCCCTCCAGGCGAGATGAGGCCCATATCTCTGAGGCATCTCGAGGTTAATCACACCTAACCTCTGGAACTTCCAAAGGGTCCTTCACACCCTTGCTGCAACTCAAGAAGTTCCCCGACATACCCGTCTCCACTCGAGAGGAAGCAAGAGAGTCCCGCCCACATCCAGAGGAGACCCGTTTCCGCCTCCTAGCTCGAGAGGAGGGATCCTTTCCCTGCGTGTTCGGGAAAGAATTCCCGGCGGTCCTGTCGTATCTCAAGAGGAGGCGCTCTCCACAGGAAAGGCGAGAGGAACTCCAGGGTCGTGCAATCATTCCCAGAGTCCCCCAGATGTCTCAGTCCACTCCAGGGAAACCTGTATTACCTGCACTGCCTCGACTTTCAAGCCGAGGATCGACTCACACCACGGTGGCACGTGGGACAGCCCTGTGGGAAAGCCTCGTGGGAAAGCCTCGTGGGAATGCCTCGAGGGAAAGCCACAGATCCCTTGATCCACGCGAAGGGAAGCGTGACACTGCTGCTACAGCTCGGGAGAAAAGCACACGTGCATGGCCCCACTCGAAACGAGGACTGACCCCCCTGGGGAGACTCCAGAAGTACCCCAGGATCCATATCAGCAATGGAGAGTAATCCTCAGGTTCCGGCACCGACTCTACACAAGGTCATAGGCCCCGGCATCGACGGGAGAGGAATCCCGAGAGGCCTCCGAGCAACTCGCATGGGGACTGGCCTTTCCTGAGGCCACCAGAGCGGGTCCCTGAGATCCCCGTCGTAAGTCGAGAGCACCGGCCGCAACTCGAGAAAATCCAGGAGGTTCTCCCGTCCAGGTGAGATGAGGCCCATTTCCAATGAGGCGTCTCGAGGCTAATCACACCTAACTTCTGGAACTTCCAAAGGGTCCTTCACATCCTTGCTGCAACTCAAGAAGTTTCCCGACATACCCGTCTCCACTCAAGAGGAAGCACGAGAGCCCCGCCCACATCCAGAGGAGCCCCTTTTCCGCCTCATAGCTCGAGAGGAGGGATCCTTTCCCTGCGTGGTTGGGAATGAATTCCCAGACTTGCCATAGCAGCTCAAGAGGGGGCGCTCTTCACAGGAAAGGCGAGAGGAACTCCAGGGTCGTGCCACCATTCCCAGAGTCCCCCAGATGTCTCAGTCCATTCCAGGGAAACCTGTTTTCCTGGCACTGCCTCCACTTTCAAGCCGAGGGTTGACTCACACAACGGTGGCACGTGGGATAGCCCTGTGGTAAAGCCTCGTGGGAAACCCTGGTGGGTAAGCCTCGAGGGAAAGCCACAGATCCCTTGATCCACGCGAAGGAAGCATAACACTCCTGCTACATCTCGGAGGAAAGCGCACAAGCATGCCCCCACTCGAGACGAGGACTGACTCCCCTGGGGAGACTCCAGAACTGCCCCAAGATTCATGTCAGCACTGGAGAGGTATCCTCAGGTTCTGACACTGACTCCACACAAGGTCTTAGGCCCAGGCATCGACGGGAGAGGAATCCTGAGAGGCTCTCTAGCAACCTGCATGGGGACTGGCCTTTCCTGAGGCCACCAGAGCGGGTCCCTGAGGTCCCCGTCTTAAGTCCAGAGCACCTGCCGCAACTCGAGAAAATCCAGGAGGTTCTCCCCTCCAGGCGAGATGAGGCCCATTTCAGCTGAGGCTTCTCGAGGCTAATCACACCTAACCTATGGAACTTACCAAAGGGTCCTTCACACCCTTGCTGCAACTCAAGAAGTTCCCCGACATACCCGTCTCCACTCGAGAGGAAGCACGAGGGTCCCGCCCACATCCAGAGGAACCCCGTTTCCGCCTGGTAGCTCGAGATGAGGGATCCTATCCTGCTTAGTCAGGAAAGATTTTTCAGTGTTCCCGTGGCCTCTCAAGAGCAAGGGCTCTCAATAGGAAAGGAGAGAGGAACTCCAGGGTCGTGCCACCATTCCAAGAGTCCCCCAGATATCTCCAGTCCATTTCAGAGGAAACCTGTTTTCCCCTCAATGCCTCGACTTTCACGCCGAGGATCCACTCACACCATGGTGGCACGTGGGACAGCCCTGTGGGAAAGCCTCGTGGGAAAGCCACAGATCCCTTGATCCCCGCGACGGGAAGCGTGACACATCTGCTACACTGTCCCTGAGGTCACGGTCGTATGTCGAGAGCACCTGCCGCAACTCGAGAAAATCCAGGAGGTTCTCTGCTCCAGTCGAGATGAGGCCCATTTTCTCTGCGGCGTCTCGAGAGTAATCACACCTAAACTCTGGAACTTCCAAAGGGTCCTACACACCCTTGCTACAACTCAGGAGGTTCCCTGATATACCCGTCTCCACTCCAGAGGAAGCACGAGGGTCCGGCCTCCTCCAGAGGAGCTCCGTTTCCGCCTCCAAGCTCGAGATGAGGGATCCTTCCCTGCTTCCTCAGGAAAGAATTCCCGACGTTTCCGACGCATCTCAAGAGGAGGCGCGCTGCCACAGGAAAGGCGAGAGGAACTCATGGGTCGTGCCACCATTCCAAGAGCCCCCAGATGTCTCCGTCCATTCCAGAGGATCCTGTTTTCCCTGCCACTGCTTCGACTTTCATGCCGAGGATCGACTCACACCACGGTGGCACGTGGGAGAGCCCTGTGGGAAAGCCTCGTGGGACAGCCTCGAGGGAAAGCCACAGATCCCTTGATCCACGCGACGGGAAGCGTGACACCGCTGCTACAGCTCGGGAGGAAAGCACACGTGCATGCCCCCACTCGAGACGAGGACTGACTCCCCTGGGGAGACTCCAGAAGTACCCCAAGATGCATGTCAGCCCTGGAGAGGAATCCTCAGGTTCCGGCCCCGACTCCACACAAGGTCTTAGGCCCTGGCATCGACGGGAGAGGAACAGCGACAGGCCCTCTAGCAACTCGCATGGGGATTGGCCTTTCCTGAGGTCACCAGAGCGGGTCCATGAGGTCCCCGTCGTAAGTCAAGAGCACCTGCCGCAACTCGGTAAAATCCAGGAGGTTCTCCCCTCCAGTCGAGATGAGGCCCATTTCCGCTGAGGCCTCTCGAGGCTAATCACATCTAACATCGGGAACTTCCAAAGGGTCCTTCACACCCTTGCTGCAACTCAAGAATTTCCCTGACATACCCGTCTCTTCTCCAGAGGAAGCACGAGAGTCCCGCCCACATCCTGAGGATCCCCGTTTCCGCTCATAGCTCGAGAGGAGGGATCCTTTCCCTGCGTGGTCGGGAAAGAATTCCCCGCGTTCCCGTCGCATCTCAAGTGGAGGCGCTCTCCACAGGAAAGGCGAGAGGAACTCCAGGGTCGTGCCACCATTCCAGAGTCCCCCAGATGTCTCAGTCCATTCCAGGGAAACCTGTTTTCCCTGCACTGCGTCGACTTTCAAGCCGAGGATCGACTCACACCAAGGTGGCACGTGGGACAGTCCTGTGGAAAAGCCTCGTGGAAAACCTCGTGGGAAAGCCTCGTGGGAAAGCCTCGAGGGAAAGCCACAGATCCCTTGATCCAAGCAAAGGAAGCGAGACACTGCTGCTACAGCTCGAGAGGAAAGCGCACGTGCAGGCCCCACTCGAGACGAGGACTGACTCCCCTGGGAGGACTCAGAAGTACCCAAGATCCATGTCAGCACTGGAGAGGAATTCTCAGGTTCAGGCACCGACGCCACACAAGGTCTTAAGCCAGCGTGACACTGCTGCTACACCTCGAGAGGAAAGCACACGTGCAGGCCCCCACTCGAGACGAGGACTGACTCCCCTGGGGAGACTCAGAAGTACCCCAAGATCCATGTCAGCACTGGAGAGGAATCCTCAGGTTCCCGGCACCGACTCCACACAAGGTCTTAGGCCACGACTTCGACGGGAGAGGAATCCGAGAGGCCCCCGAGCAACTCGCATGGGGACTGGGCTTTCCTGAGGCCACCAGAGCGGGTCCCTGAGGTCCCCGTCGGAAGTCGAGTGCACCTGCCCCATCTCGAGAAAATCCAGGAGGTTCTCCCCTCTAGCTTGATGAGGCCCATTTCCGCTGAGGCTTCTCGAGGCTAATCACACCTAACCTTTGGAACTTTCAAAGGGTTCTTCACACCCTTGCTGCAACTCAGGAAGTTCCCCGACATACCCGTCTCCACTCGAGAGGAAGCACGAGAGCCCCGCCCACATCCAGAGGAGCCCCTTTTCCGCCTCATAGTTCGAGAGGAGGGATCCTTTCCCTGCGTGGTCGGGAATGAATTCCCAGACTTGCCATAGCAGCTCAAGAGGAGGCACTCTCCACAGGAAGGGCGAGAGGAACTCCAGGGTCGTGCCACCATTCCCAGAGTCCCCCAGATGTCTCAGTCCATTCCAGGGAAACCTGTTCTCCCTGCACTGCCTCGACTTTCAAGCCGAGGATCGACACACACCACGGTGGCACGTGGGACAGCCTGTGGGAAAGCCTCGTGGGAAAGCCTCATGGGAAAGCCTCGAGGGAAAGCCACAGATCCCTTGATGCACGCGAAGGGAAGCGTGACACTGCTGCTACATCTCGGGAGGAAAGCACACGTGCATGCCACCACTCGAGACGAGGACTGACTCCCCGGGGAGACTCCAGAAGTACCCCAAGATCCATGTCAACTCTGGAGAGGAATCCTCAGGTTCCGGCACCGATTCCACACAAGGTCTTAGGCCCCGGCATCGACGGGAGAGGAATCCCGAGAGGCCCCGAGCAACTCGCATGGGGACTGGGCTTTCCTGAGGCCACCAGAGCGGGTCCCTGAGGTCCCCGGCGTAAGTCGAGAGCACCTGCCGCAACTCGAGAAAATCCAGGAGGTTCTCCCCTCCAGGCGAGATGAGGCCCATTTCCGCTGAGGCGTCTAGTGGCTAATCACATCTAACCTCTGAACTTCCAAAGGGTCCTTCACACCCTTGCTGCAACTCAAGAAGTTCCCCGACATACCCGTCTCCACTCGAGAGGAAGCATGAGAGTCCCGCCCACATCCAGAGGAGCCCCGTTTCCGCCTCCTAGCTCGAGAGGAGGATCCTTTCCTGCGTGGTGTGGGAAAGAATTCCCCGCGTTCCCGTCGCAACTCAAGAGGAGGCGCTCTCCACAGGAAAGGCGAGAGTAACTCCAGGCGTCGTGCCACCATTCCCAGAGTCCCCCAGATGTCTCAGTCCATTCCAGCGGAAACCTGTTTTCACTGCACTGCCTCGACTTTCAAGCGAGGATCGACTCACAGCATGGTGGCACGTGGGACAACCCCTGTGGGAAAGCCTCGTGTGAAAGCCTCCTGGGAAAGCCGGAATGGAAAGCCACAGATCCCTTGATCCACGGGAAGGGGAAGCGCGACACTGCTGCTACAGCTCGGAGGAAAGCACACGTGCATGCCCCCACTAGAGACGAGGACTGACTCCGCTGGGGAGACTCCAGAAGTACCCCAAGATCCATGTCAGCACTGGAGAGGAATCCTCATGCTCCGGGACTGACTCCACACGAGGTCTTTGGCCCCGGGATCAAGGGAGAGGAATCCCGAGAGGCCCCGAGCAACTCGCATGGGGACTGGCCTTTCCTGAGGCCACCAGAGCGGGTCCCTGAGGCCCCGTCGTAAGTCGAGAGCACCTGCCTCAACTCGGAGAAAAATCCAGGAGGTTCTTCCCCTCCAGGCGAGATGAGGCCCATTTCCGCTGAGGCGTCTTGAGGCTAAACACATCTAATATCTGGAACTTACAAAGGGTTTTCACACCCTTGCTGCAACTCAAGAATCCCTGACATACCCATATCCACTCGAGAGGAAGCACGAGAGTCCCGCCCACATCCAGAGAAGGCCCCGTTTGCGCCTCCTAGCTCGAGAGGAGGGATCCTTTCCGTGCGTGGTCGGGAAAGAATTCCCGTGCTCCCGTTGCATCTCAAGAAGGAGGCGCTCTCCACAGGAAAGGCGAGAGGAACTCCAGGGTCGTGCCACCATTCCCAGAGTCCCCCAGATGTCTCAGTCCATTCCAGGAAACCTGTTTCCCTGCACTGCCTCGACTTTCAAGCTGAGGATCGACTCACACCACGGTGGCACGTGGGACCAGCCCTGTGGAAAGCCTCTTGGGAAAGCCTCTTTGGAAACCCTCAAAGGAAAGCCGGAATGGGAAAGCCACAGATCCCTTGATTCATGGGAAGGGAAGCCCGACACTGCTGCTACAGCTCGGGAGGAAAAGCACACGTGCATGCCCCCAATAGAGACGAAGACTGACTCCCCTGGGGAGACTCCAGAAGTACCCCAAGTTCCATGTCAGCACTGGAGAGTAATCCTCAGGATTCGGGACCGACTCCACACGAGGTCTTAGGCCCCGGCATCAACGGGAGAGGAATCCCGATAGGCCCGAGCAACTCGCATGGGGACTGGCCTTTCCTGAGGCCAGCAGAGCGGGTCCCTGTGGTCCCCGTCGGAAGTCGAGAGCACCTGCCGCAACTCGAGAAAATCCAGGAGGTTCTCCCTCCAGGCGAGATGAGGCCCATTTCCGCTGAGTCGTCTTGAGGCCAATCACATCTAACCTATGGAACTTACAAAGGGTTCTTCACACCCTTGCTGCAACTCAAGAAGTTCCCCGACATACCCGTCTCCACTCGGGAGGAATCACGAGAGTCCTGCCCACATCCAGAGGAGCCCCATTTCGCCTCCTAGCTCAAGAGGAGGGATCCTTTCCCTGCGTGTTGGGGAAAGAATTCCCCGCGTTCCCGTCGCATCTCAAGTGGAGGCGCTGTCCACAGGAAAGTCGAGAGGAACTACAGGGTCGTGCCACCATTCCCAGAGTCCCCCAGATGTCTCAGTCCATTCCAGGGAAACCTGTTTTCCCTGCACTGCCCTCGACTTTCAAGCGAGGATCGACTCACACCGCGGTGGCACGTGGGACAGCCCTGTGGGAAACCTGTGGGAAAGCCTCATGGGAAAGCCTCGAGGGAAAGCCACAGATCCCTTGATGCACGCGAAGGGAAGCGTGACTCTGCTGCTACATCTCGGGAGGAAAGCGCACGTGCATGCCCCCACTCGAGACGAGGACTGACTCCCTGGGGAGACTCCAGAAGTACCCCAAGATCCATGTCAAACACTGGAGAGGAATCCTCAGGTTCCGGCACCGATTCCAC
>NW_017212681.1:0-16340 GCF_001704415.2 Capra hircus
ACTCGGGCTGCCTTCCAGGTCAACAGCTCAGCTCACTGGGGGATGTAGCCCAGCTGGAGGGCCACGCAGATGCTGAGGGTGGGTTTGCCGTTCACAGACATCGATGAGTGCGCCTTGCCCACGGGGGCCAATCTGCTCCTACCGCTGCATCAAACATCCCGGAGCTTCCAGTGCAGCTGCCCCTCGACCGGCTACCGGCTGGCCCAACGGCCGCAACTGCCAAGGTGAGCAGGGCGGGATCCCGGGGCGTCTCGGGGCTCTGCGGGGTTGGGGGGACTGAGGCCCCACAGCACAGATGGGGTGCGTTTGGGGGGACGACTGTATCCTGGGTGTGTCCTCGCCCCACGGGCACCCTGGTCTCCCATGCTCGGGGCATGCTTATCCACCGGGGGTTCTGAGTCCTCCTGGTCTGCCCTGGGCAGCCCCTGGGGGGCCGGAAGTGGGGCTGACAGCCTTTAAAAGGAAGACGCCCACCGTCAAGGAAGCAGGCCGTCAATACCCAGGAGATTCTACAGCTTAGCACTGCTGTTAGTCTCTCGTTCAGTCACTCGACACACCCAGGCCCTGCCAGGTGTTGAGGCAACGCAGTGAGCTGGTGGTGCAGGGCTCTGTCCCAGGGTGCTGGGCTCCACTTGTCAGGGGGATGGACTGGTCAGGTGTGTCCCCACCCTGAGGTCTCTGTATAGAAGGCCTTTATGGCTGAGGTTCCCTTGGGGCCCAGGGATCGGCTAAATGAAGGGTGAGTGGCCTGCATCCTATCCTCGGCTCCCAGATCTAAGAACACTCCAGGAGGCATCGCGTCACCGTCTCTTGGTTACTGAGAGGGGAGCTAAGGAGATATTTGTGAATGAGCAACCCGGACGGGCGTGCTGGCCTTACCCTCGGCAATGGCTGCAGCCGCCGAATCAGAGGCTGGGACTCTCCAGGCCCTGCAGCGAGCCTCCTACGGGGCCGGAAGCTCTGGGGGCCAGGGTTCTTCAGATGGGCTTTCTGGTCATGAAGGGGGTTTGCAGACTGTGATCAAAGGCGTCAGGAGCTGTTGGCGTTTCCTGGAGGGACTGTTCAGCTGTCCAGAGCTCCGGATGGAAGTCGCTCTGTTTTCACATTTCTGAAGGAGCAGATGACCTGGCCAGGCGCCCTCACCGCAGCCTGGGATCCTGCCAGACACAGCGAAAACACATTCCTGAGCCTCTCCTGGGCTTTGAGACTGGGGACTGCTGTTTTTGCTACCAATGGTCAGGATTTGGCACCTCTTCACAGAGGCCTCAGGGCTTCCCAGGTGGCACTAGTGGCAAAGAACCCGTCTGCCAATGGAAGAGACAAAAGAGACGTGGGTTTGATCCCTGGGGTGGGAAGAGCCCCTGGAGGAGGGCATGGCAACCTACTCCAGTATTCTTGCCCGGACAATCCCCATGGACAGAGGAGCTTGGTGGGCTATAGTCCATGGGGTCACAAAGAGTCAGACCTGGCTGAAACAACTTAGCATGCACACATGCACCCGATGCCTCTGGCGTGGTGATGTCCCCTGAACCCGCCATTTAGCTGCTCTGGACCGTTGTGGGGTGGGGACGACTCCCCATGTCCAGGTGACCTCCTGATGTGCCCCAGGCCTGATTCTGGTCCAACCCAGTCACTGACTTTGGAAACTGGGCACAACGTAGACTCCCTTTCCGTCTCAGTTTCCTCATGTGTAACGTGGGGCTAGTGGCTTCTGCCCATTCCCTCCTCAGATGTTAGAAGTGGCATGCAAGGTAAGACTGATGCAACTCGAGAGCCTTGGAGAGGTGCTGGCTGCCTGGGTTCAAAGCTCAGCTCCCCCACTTATAAAATGTGTGGCCTTAAACCAGTCACTTAAGCTCATGAGCTCCTCCTAAAATGAGGATAATAACCAGTACTTGCCTCATTTAATTATAGTGAGAAGTGTTTCCTGCAAAACACTTCAAGGGCCATCATTTAGAGGTTGCTGATGTTATTATGCTCACTCCAGGGATCATGAATAGTAGGTAAATTAAATATAAATCTCCTATGAACAAAAGAGCTGGCACAGGGCTGTGCTCCGGAGAGCAGCCAACGGAGGGCAAGGATGGCCCGATCCCCCAAACTCTGGGCACCCCCATCTGGGCCGGGGATGGCTTGGGGGCGCCTCGGCCTTCACCGTGCTGCCTTGGGGTCTCCTGCAGACATTGATGAGTGTGTGACCGGCATCCACAACTGCTCCATCAACGAGACCTGCTTCAACATCCAGGGCGGCTTCCGCTGCCTGGCCTTCGAGTGTCCTGAGAACTACGCCGCTCCACAGACACGTAAGTCCCTTGGGCCCCGCGGTCGTCTGTCTCTGTCGGCCTTCCTGGGGGCTGGGCTCCTGGCCTGCACGAGGCAGGAGGGGGTGTTCATGAGCTGTATCCTCCCACGTGGTCTTGGGAAACTCAAGGATCCCTGGTTCTCAGGCGCCTAAATGCCAGCGAGACTGGTCGCAGAAAGCGAAGGAAATTGGTCTCAAACGGGCTAAAGGTCGGCGGGCCTCCTTGCTGACCTGCCTGCACGTGGAGCCAGGCAGAAACCTGGCTCTCCTCCCTGGGGTGGAGCCTTGGGCAAGGGACAGCTCTGTGGACCTCAGTGTCCACCTCTGTGGGATGCAGGAGGCAGAGCGTGCTGACTCCTATGGAGGTAGCAATGACTCCGGGTGGGCCGCACCTGAAGACCAGGTTCTGTTCCGCCCAGCGATGGTGTGGGAACAGCTTGGAAGGTTCTGGGTTCTCAGCCTAAAGCTGTGTGTCCGTGTGTCACTGTCAGCTCATTGACTCTCAGGCTGCTGGGTGTTTGCTGGGGCGTCCAGAAACCCCATTCCTCAGGAAGCAGTGAGGACCTCTGGCCTTGCACACACGACCCCCCTTGTTGGGGGGGTCTCCTTTCTTGCCCCAGAGATCGTTTCAGGGAAAGCTCCTCAGTGGGAGCATGGATGCTGGGTCCCTTCCCTCCTGCCCTGGGCAGTGCCAGCACCCAGCCAGGCTGCCTGGAGAGACTCGGCCTCTTGACCTTGACCCTGCTTCTCCTGCCAGGGGGTAAGAGCCATCTGGGGCAAAGGTCCCAGGCCCCGGCGTGTACTTGTTCTGGCCAAAAGCTAGAGCAGGAGACGCTCAGACAGCCCCAGTGTTCTTCGCAGCATCAGGCATGTTCATCTCCTGGCCTCGCCCCCACCCGACCCTCTCCCCACCCTCTCTGTTTCCACAGCAGGCGTTCTTGTGGGTAGGGAAAAGCCACCCCAGGGCTGGGTTTGTCAGCACTCAGCATTCCAAGAGCCAGGGGCTTATTACAACAGCTTACAGGCAGTACGAGTGCTCCTGAACTGGGAAGAATGATTGTGTCCTTGATTTGAGGCTGAGCTGCTCCTGTCTGTCTGTCCGTGCTCCGTCACTCCCTCCCAGGCCCTTGTCTGTGTCTGGGTTCGAGGATTCTGGAAGATGGGCTGGTTGCTGTTGACCTCAGGCTCGGGTGAGGTCATGAAGGCAAACGGGGAGGAGGAGGCTGCCCTGTGCGGGGTCTTCATGCCTCCGATGCTGGGGGTGGGCAGGCTGGTATCGTGTGCCGAGACTGGCTGTGGTTGGCTCTCCTCCCCGGTCCTTACACTGATGGGTGCTGTGGAATCCTTCGCCACCCCGTGGCTGGGGAAGTCCTTTACTTGTTTGGGGAGTGTTCACCGTGAGCCTACTGTGTGCAGGCACCTGGGGAGACAGTGGGCCCGCAAAGGCCCCTGGGCCCTGCTCTGAGCCCAGGAGGAGCCCATGTGGAAATAGCTGTGGGCAGAGTGCAGGAGTGCTCTCATCAAGGAGGGCTTCCCCCCAGCGGGGTGCGGGGCACAGAAGGCAGGAGTACCTAGAGTTGGTGATGCCGGAATGAAGGGGGAGGAGTCGGGCAGAGAGGGAGGGAGTGGAGGGTGGGATGGGCGTGGGGTGTGGACCTGTGTGAAAGGGCAACAGAGGAGTTCCGGCCAGGAAATGGGTGCCCAGCAAGGAGCCACACTCCTGACTGAGGGGTTGATACTTCAGGTCGTGATCTGTCCCCATCCTTTGGGTCATCGCCCTGCCCCCTGGGGGATGATAAAGAGGGAGCGCCGTCACTGTCTGTATTAGGCGCAGGAAGTGGACTCCGTCCACGGTCAAGGTTGCGGGGCGGTGGTTGAGGCTCTGAGCAGCCCCTGCAGGGAAGACTGTGGCCCCATTGAGCACATGCTGCTTGCCAGCGCCACCCAGCAGCCGGAGCAGAGGCTGGGAGGCGGGTGGAACTGGGAGAGGTGTGTCCCCTGCCCTGAGGGTCCAGTCTGTGCTCCCCTCACTGTTCTCAAGCCTCATGGAGATGCTGTGGCGTTCTGGAACGATCTGGCTTTGGTATCAGCCTCGCTTAGGTTTGGCCTCCCAAATTCAGTCCATTCCAGGTCACCTTTACAGTCAGCAGGTCCTGTGAACTTCTTGCTGTAAAGGGGGGCCGTGGTGTCGCCCTCTGGGTTCCTGTTGGGTGACCTGTGACTGTGGGGGCAGAGCCGCTTCCATATGGTTCGCTCTGGGTTCAGCCTGGGGGGGCTGTGGGTAAGGCGCGCCCAGGCACATTTTATTGCCAATATTTATGGATGGAAGGAAGGCAGACAGTGGCCCTGGTGTCCAGTTGAGGACAAAGCCTGGGAGGCTGCCTGGAGGAGGAAGGAACCAGGCCTGGGACACCCATCCTGCCTTCCAGGCCTGGCTCTCCTGTTCCTTGGTGCTGTGATCTGGGGTCTTGGTCACCCTGGGGCCCGTTTTCCTCTGTAACGTGTGCTGACAATACCTGCTTGTCGGCGCCATGGAGATTAACGGTAATGCTCTGGGTGCCCGGCCCAGGGGGATGATAAAGAGGGGGCGCCGTCACTGTCTGTATTAGGCGCAGAGTGGTGGTATGGAAGATGGCCACGAGCCACCCCGTTCTCGTGCTCAGGATCCAGACATTCCTCAGAGCGACTGCAGCTGCGGCTGACTGTGTGCCTGTGGCTGACTGTGTGACTAGCCAGGTCTAGGGTCACTCAGTCCTCAGACGGGAAGACGAGACTCGGCTCCTGAAGGGCTGTTGAGGAATCGTGGGGCCAGCCAGGAGCCCAGCACTCGGCGCAGGAAGTGGGGGCCGGGCCTGGAATCCTCAGTTGACAGGCCTTGGGGGGTAGGGGTCTTGTCTTGGTTGCCTTGGCACGTACGCGGGGGCTGTTTCTCTGGGACCACAGGAGCCCTGATAGCTTAGGGCCACTGACACGCCGGGGTAGATGTGGGCAGGACGGCAGGCCAGAGCGCCAGGTGAGGCGAAGCTGAGCCTCTCAGCCCTGCGGACTCCTCACACTGGAGTTTTCTGTTTCACGGTCCTTTTCCTTTTCTGTAAAAATCCTCTTAAGAATTTATCTGACCTTCAGAAAGCAATTGTGCAAGTTAAAAGTGCTTATATTAGAAAGGACCAGGAACCGGCACTTCCGTGGTTTAGCATTCAGGGAGGCCTTGACCAGCAAGATTTGAGTCTCTCTCTCTGTCGCCAGGCCTCAGCCTTCTCTCTCTCCACAAACAGCCTCCTTCTGGCCAGTCTCCCCAGTGGCCAAAGGGCGGTAACTGGAGCATGACCCAGCAGGCCGGGCCACAAACCACAGGTCTGGGCCCCAAGGACTGACCAGGCTGTTAAGATCCTGCCCACGCAGTTCCCTCCTCCTCACAGCAGGGATATTCAGAGTGTCCCTGAGCCTGGGATGGGACCAAAAACATCCTCTTTACCCCCTCAACGGGGCAGACCCCGAGACCCGGGCTCTCAGAAGCCAGGGCCAGAGGGAGGCTGGCGGCCTTAGTTGGCACAGCTCCCGGCCCCAGGGTGTAACTCCGGTGGACGGAGTGGGTGGAACCCTGCCCTGGCTAGTTCCTGGGGCTTGTGTCCAGAGCGACAGGAACTGCCGGCGGGGACGGCTGCGAGCTTCAGGCGGCCACAGCAGCCATACCTCCCAGGAGAAGGCTCTGGCCTTGAGGACCTTTCTTCTCTGGCATGTGGTGACTTCCAATAATTGCATTTTCGTGGAACTTGGGGTGTCTTGACCAAGTTGTTGAACTGAAAACTTGGAGCACGTTGTTCTCTCATGCGGGTCGAGATGGAAACCGAGGTGGGTGGTCCCCGGGTTCTGGGCCTCCTCTGCTCTGTAATAGATGCGGTGGCGGCGGCCCCTCCTCCATCGAGACACACTCCTAAATAAAGACCTCAGTGGCACCGCCGGTCTGACAGGCAGTTTGCCAGAGGCAGTAGTTACTCTTTCTGGGATGTTTGTAGTAAGTATGGGGCAGAGCAGAGTGGAATCATTGAAATTGCAACTGACCAGGAAAATCAGGGCCGAATTTACTCGTGCACATGTATTAATATAAAGCATGTAGTGAGTGTCATGGAGACGAAGGGTACTGGAGGGTACATGAGGATATTGGAGACGAAGCCAAAGAGCCATGGGAATGGAATGGCCTGGAAGGAGCTGGGCCCAGAAATACCCAGAGGGAGGAAGGGGCTTGGGTGCTCTGTGGGGTTGGGGGTGTGGAGACCACCAGAGAGGAAGCAGTGTTCTGCTCTCTGGTGTGATGGCTGTGGGGGCGATACCAGAACTTACGCACACCTCGCATTCCCTGCCTTCCACACATGCCATGTTAATCATTTGGCAAATGAAAACCCTGGGAGACGTGGGAAAATTTATGCACATGATGGAGACTCTAGCACCACCTGCTGGCCAGATCCACCAGACCCTTCCTGAAGCAGCTGTGTGTGTGTGTGTGTGTGTACACATAGCCTTTGAAGTGTGGGCTCTGTGTGTGTGTGTGTGTGTGTGTGTGTGTGTGTGTGTACACATAGGCTTTGAAGCGAGGGATTCCCAGAGCAGCTGGGTGTGTGTTTGTGTGTACAAATAGCCTCTAAAGAGAGGGCTTCCCAGATGGCTCAGTGATAAAGAATCCAGCTGCCAATGCAGGAAACACAAGAAATGTGGGTTTGATCCCTGGGTCAGGAAGATCTCCTAATGTAGGAAATGGCAACCTGCTCCCGTGTTCTTATCTGGGAAACCCCATGGACAGAGGAGTCTGGCAGGCTACAGTCCATGGGCCACAAAGAGTCGGGCATGATTGAGCACGACTGAGCACGCACACACACAGGCCACCTTTGCCTCTGCCGTTCAGTACAGACTGGAGGCATGGACAGGTTCCATGTCCTCACTGAGCTTGGTCTTCCTGTTGGTAAGACAGGAATCATGTGGGACAGCGAGGGGAGCTTGGGGAAAGAGAAACTCTGACTTACCCAGCACGAGGCCAGGCACGTTCCTTGTTTTTTCCGCAGTCACCTGGTGCACCCCCTTTTGGCCTGGACCAGGGTGTCTGTGGGGGTGGGCTGCCCCCAGCAGTGCACACGCCTGCGTCTTTTCCCACTGCTCTCCGTCTGCCTGTCGGCCACCTCCCTTACAAAACCTTCATCTTCAGTGTTCCTGATTTTCACATGCCTTTACTAGCGTGGAGCTCATTCCTAGGGCTGCCTTTTCCAAGAGCTCAAAATGGTAAACAGCCAAGTAAATGAGAGGATTCCTGTGAGTGAGTCCTGATAAAGAGCCTGGACATAGGATGTAAAAAGAGACAGTGCTTGCTAACAATAAATGCCAAGCGTTAAATAAGTTCTGGTCCCCCAACACGAGGCATGGAAACTGAAAAGCTGAAATGGAGGCATGATGGAAGACAAGCACAGTAGTAGATGCTCCCAACTGGAGAATCCAAGCAGTCAAGATGGCAAAACTTCCTGGGACATGCTCTGTCAAGTCCTGTGGGGCTCAGCACAGGGCTCTGCTTCTAAGGCAGCTGCCTTCATATTGTGATGGAGTTCAAGAGGCAGAAGATAGGCCTGTTCTTATCATCTCACAGAAGGTTAGAACCTGTCCCCATCCTGTCACAGGAAGTTAGAATCTATCTTTATTCTGCAAAGGAAGTTAAAACCTATCCTTATAATCCTGTCACAGGAATTTAGGAGCAATAAATATTCTCTCACGGGAAGTTAGGACCTGTCTCCATCCTGTCACAGGAAGGTAGGACCTGTCTCCATCGTGTCACAGGAAGTTAGGACCTGTCTCCATCATGTCACAGGAAGTTAGGACATGTCTCCATCGTGTCACAGGAAGTTAGGACCTGTCTCCATCGTGTCACAGGAAGTTAGGACATATCTCTGTCCTGTCACAGGAAGTTAGGACGTGTCTCCATCGTGTCATAGGAAGGTAGGACATGTCTCCATCGTGTCACAGGAAGTTATGACCTGTCTCCATCGTGTCACAGGAAGTTAGGACCTGTCTCCATCCTGTCACAGGAAGTCAGGACGTGTCTCCATCCTGTCACAGGAAGTTAGGACCTGTCTCCATCGTGTCACAGGAAGTTAGGACATATCTCTGTCCTGTCACAGGAAGTTAGGACGTGTCTCCATCGTGTCACAGGAAGGTAGGACCTGTCACAGGAAGTCAGGACATGTTTCCATCCTGTCACAGGAAGTCAGGACATGTCTCCATCGTGTCACAGGAAGGTAGGACCTGTCATAGGAAGTCAGGACCTGTCTCCATCGTGTCACAGGAAGTCAGGACATGTCTCCATCCTGTCATAGGAAGTTAGGACCTGTCTCCATCCTGTCACAGGAAGTTAGGACATATCTCTGTCCTGTCACAGGAAGTTAGGACCTGTCTTCATCGTGTCACAGGAAGTTAGGACCTGTCCCAGGAAGTTAGGACATGTCTCCATCCTGTCATAGGAAGTCAGGACCTGTCTCCATCGTGTCACAGGAAGTCAGGACATGTCTCCATCCTGTCATAGGAAGTTAGGACCTGTCTCCATCCTGTCACAGGAAGTTAGGACATATCTCTGTCCTGTCACAGGAAGTTAGGACCTGTCTTCATCGTGTCACAGGAAGTTAGGACCTGTCCCAGGAAGTTAGGACATGTCTCCATCCTGTCACAGGAAGTTAGGACCTGTCTCCATTGTGTCACAGGAAGGTAGGACCTGTCTCCATCATGTCACAGGAAGGTAGGACCTGTCTCCATCGTGTCACAGGAAGTTAGGACCTGTCCCAGGAAGTTAGGACATGTCTCCATCCTGTCACAGGAAGTTAGGACAAGTCTCCATCGTGTCACAGGAAGTTAGGACCTGTCACAGGAAGTTAGGATGTGTCTCCATCCTGTACAGGAAGTTATGACCTGTCTCCATCGTGTCACAGGAAGTTAGGACCTGTCTCCATCCTGTCACAGGAAGTCAGGACGTGTCTCCATCCTGTCACAGGAAGTTAGGACCTGTCTCCATCGTGTCACAGGAAGTTAGGACATATCTCTGTCCTGTCACAGGAAGTTAGGACGTGTCTCCATCGTGTCACAGGAAGGTAGGACCTGTCACAGGAAGTCAGGACATGTTTCCATCCTGTCACAGGAAGTCAGGACATGTCTCCATCGTGTCACAGGAAGGTAGGACCTGTCATAGGAAGTCAGGACCTGTCTCCATCGTGTCACAGGAAGTCAGGACATGTCTCCATCCTGTCATAGGAAGTTAGGACCTGTCTCCATCCTGTCACAGGAAGTTAGGACATATCTCTGTCCTGTCACAGGAAGTTAGGACATATCTCTGTCCTGTCACAGGAAGTTAGGACCTGTCTTCATCGTGTCACAGGAAGTTAGGACCTGTCCCAGGAAGTTAGGACATGTCTCCATCCTGTCATAGGAAGTCAGGACCTGTCTCCATCGTGTCACAGGAAGTCAGGACATGTCTCCATCCTGTCATAGGAAGTTAGGACCTGTCTCCATCCTGTCACAGGAAGTTAGGACATATCTCTGTCCTGTCACAGGAAGTTAGGACCTGTCTTCATCGTGTCACAGGAAGTTAGGACCTGTCCCAGGAAGTTAGGACATGTCTCCATCCTGTCACAGGAAGTTAGGACCTGTCTCCATTGTGTCACAGGAAGGTAGGACCTGTCTCCATCATGTCACAGGAAGGTAGGACCTGTCTCCATCGTGTCACAGGAAGTTAGGACCTGTCCCAGGAAGTTAGGACATGTCTCCATCCTGTCACAGGAAGTTAGGACAAGTCTCCATCGTGTCACAGGAAGTTAGGACCTGTCACAGGAAGTTAGGATGTGTCTCCATCCTGTACAGGAAGTTAGGACATGTCTCCATCGTGTCACAGGAAGTTAGGATCTGTCTGCATCCTGTCACAGGAAGGTAAGACCTGTCACAGGAAGTCAGGATGTGTTTCGATCATGTCACAGGAAGTTAGGACCTGTCTCCATCGTGTCACAGGAAGTTAGGACCTGTCACAGGAAGTTAGGACGTGTCTCCATCCTGTACAGGAAGTTAGGACATGTCTCCATCCTGTCACAGGAAGTTAGGACATGTCTCCATCGTGTCACAGGAAGTTAGGACATGTCTCCATCGTGTCACAGGAAGTTAGGATCTGTCTGGCATCCTGTCACAGGAAGTTAGGACCTGTCACAGGAAGTCAGGATGTGTTTCCATCGTGTCACAGGAAGTTAGGACATGTCTCCATCCTGTCACAGGAAGTTAAAACCGCTCCTCATATTGTCACAGGAAGTTAGGACCTGTCTCCATCTTGACCCAGGAAGTTAGAACCTGTCTCTGTCTCTGCCCCAAACCTTGGCTGGTCCTGTGAATACAGACAGGGAACTGGGCCTAGAGTACAAAGCTTTAGCGAGGAAAGATAGGAAAATACTTGACTGAGCACAAATCTAGCTTCCTTACGTACTCTGTGACCTTGAGAAAGCCACTGATTCTTTCAGCTTCAGTTTCCTCATCTGACAAATGGCCCTCAACGCCCCCTCACAGTGTGGGTATGATCACTCTAGCAAAGGCATGCCGACGAATAGCCAAACGCTCTGTAAATGGCGGCAGCCATGTTTGCTGGCCTGGAGAGCCGGCCAGTGTCGCCCTGACCACTGCCCGGGTGAGGAGCTGGGAGCCTGGACAACACTCAGAGGGCAGGGTGTGCCTGGTGAGGACAGCCTGGGGTGGGGCTCTGCCGGTGAGAGAGGGACACACCTTGCTCCAGGCACAACCCTGGCCCCAGCCACCCAGCGCCCCCGAGGGTGTTGGAAGAGGCTAGTGCCTGAGGCAGCGGCTGGAGGTCCCCGGCACCTCCCACAGGTGAGTGAGGGGTGCTCTTCTTGTTGGCTGACTGGCCAGAGGGCGGCGGGAGGCCCCGCCTAGCAGGCCCCCCGCTCACCCCGCCCCACGCTCTGTTGTTTCTCCGCTTGCTGAATGGGCCCTAACCCTCTCCTTGTCTCTCTGTCCACTTTTCTTTCAGCCGCTGCGAGCGCTTGCCTTGCCATGAGAATCAGGAGTGCCCCAAGCTGCCTCTGAGAATAACCCACTACCACCTCTCTTTCCCCACCAACATCCAAGTGCCCGCCGTGGTCTTCCGCATGGGCCCCTCCAGTGTCGTCCCCGGGGACAGCATGCAGCTGGCCATCACCGGCGGCAACGAGGAGGGCTTTTTCACCACCCGGAAGGTGAACCACCACAGCGGGGTGGTGGCCCTCACCAAGCCCGTCCCCGAGCCCAGGGACATGCTCCTGACCGTCAGGATGGACCTCTCCCGCCACGGCACCGTCAGCTCCTTTGTGGCCAAGCTTTACATCTTTGTATCCGCAGAGCTCTGAGCACGCGCTTCGGGCCGCTGAGGGGGCCCCCTTGTTGCTTTCCCCACCCTCCGCTCCGGAATGCCAATAAAGGCTCAGCGGGCAATCCCACACAGCATGGCTGGCGTGCCTTGGTTTTATTTGGCGCGGTCGGGAGCGTCTGTGCTGCTTGTTCCTGGTGGGGAAGGGGGAGCCCAGCCCTGCCTGGTGCCCCAAGGGTGGCCAAGGAGTGTTTTCCGTGAGGGGTCTGCGTCCAGGAGCCCCTGTGAGTGGGAGTCACAGTCCATACCGCCCAGGTGCCCAGGCCAGGGCAGAGCGAGGTTGGATGTTTCATCTGAGATGATTCTCTGTCCCCTACTTGTGCTGAGCCCCGAGAACGAGGTGACAGAGGCCTCTAGGGATGGCTGAGCTCCATCCCCTCTCACTTCACAGATGTGGAAACTGAGGCCCAGAGAAGGGGAGGGGCTTGACCAAGGTGACACGGGCTGTGTGTGGTAGAAGGCAGTCTAGGAGCCAGATCTTCCCGTCCCAGCCTGGTTTCCTTGCTGTATTGCCAGGAGCTGAGCCTTTAACTGAGACCATGAAAGCTCCATCTTGAGACTCAAACCTCCCATTCTGTCTTGATGAGAAGCCCAAACTTGTGGAAGAACACCGAACGCGATCGCAGCATCTTAGATGCAGCCCTTACCTAAGGGAGGCCGATTCCCTCCACAGAGGACCCCCGCTTTGTACCAGGAGGAGGCAAAGGGGGCCTGATGAATGTGTCGCTCACGGGCCCCCCTCAGGAAGCCCCGGGCCTTCACGTGCGCTGCTTCCCATCCTGTGGGGCAGGCGTGTCATCCCCAGAGAGGCTTGGGGCGGGGGCGGGTGAGCGATGTGCGCAGGGTCACACAGCTGACCTTCGAACCTTGGTTTGCTGACGGCACAGCTCTGACTGTCCCGTCCCGCCACAGCACCGCCAGCATGAACCTTGATCAGCCTGCCTCTCTTTGAAGACCTCTTCCACCATGATCCCAGCCAAGCCCCCAGTGTGCCTCTCAAGGCACGGCATCATTTATCCCTGGCGTCCACCTCCAGCCTGACCTCAGATTGTTCTCCCTTGCCTTGCTCCCCTTGAACCACACTGTTGAGTTCTCTGCTGCCACAGGCCCTTTGCACATGCTTTTGCACCCTTGGCCTGAATGTTGGTTGAACCTCAGTCACTGTGCTCCTGTCGCCACTGGGCCTCGCTGGACACCCTTGGGTTCTGTTTCCTCTGTCAGTCTTTCTCCCAACTCCGCCTTTGTGATGCTCCTCATAGTTTGCAGGTCCCACTTTCTGTGTTTCCCTTTTGTTCCCCCACCACCCAGAAGGCTCTGGGGAGTCAGGGACCAAGTCTGTCTTGTTCAGGGCCGTGTCCCTAAGCTCCTGGCGAGGCCTAGCATGCAGTAGGTGCTTTGCTTCTGTCTGCTGAGGGGATGGATGACTTCCTGCCAACATCGCTTTGCATGTCTAGCATTTCTGTGGCTGCTGATGCTGTTTTCAAGTAGGAACATGAAAGGGAGGCAGAATGTCAAGAGGAATCAAGTAAAGGATACTGGAGGGGCCTAAGGTCCTTCCTACAAGGGCCTGGAAGAAGATGGGGAAGGGGTCCACTTTGCTATGTAGTGGAGAGGACAGGTGTACAGTTGACACCGTGCCCTGTGCCCTGTGACAGAGGCAGCAGGTAACTTGCCACAGGAGAATACACATGCTCCTAGCCACTTGCCTCCAAACCCCTGCTGTCTCCCAGACCCCTCTCTGAGCACCTCTGGTCTGGTCCAGCTTGCAGTCTCCCAAGCTGAAGCCAGAGGACCTCTCAGAAGGACCAGTCTTGTTGTGTCCCTCCCCTCTTTAGAACCTTCTATGACTAGCAGACGAAGCCCAACTCCCTTGGAATGGCGTCTGAGACCGTGCCTGCTCCAGCCTCTGCCCGCCTTTTCAGCCACGTCTCCCCCTTGTTCCCCACTCTGGCTCACCCCCTGCTAGTGACCAGTGTTCTAGTTACGCAGAACTCTTACCCTTTTCTACACTCACTTTCTCTAGGCTATAGCACGCGCCATCCCTTCCTCCTGCAAATGGCCATTCTCTCTGAAGATGTAGCTAAAGTCGCCTCATTGGTGAAGGCTTTCCTTAATCTGAGCTTTTCCAGAGCCAGGTATCCTCCATCAGAGCAGTTACCCTGGCATCTTGTTCTTTTTTAATACTTTTAAATGGTGCTCTCAATTCCTTTATTTTTGGCCACGCCACACAGCATGTAGGATCACCCATGCCCCCGCAGTGGAAGCATAGAAAGTGCGAGTCTTCACCACTGGACCACCAGGGAAGTCCTTGTTTTTGTTACTTTTTATCACCACCTTTTTAAAGACAGGGATTGTGTCTGTATTCTCTACACTTTTCAGAATGTCTGGCCTGTAGAAGGAGCTCAGTAAACATCTGAATAAACATGGATGGATGGATGATGGACAGAAGAATGGATGGACAGTATTTTCAAGGCTTAGTTCAGATACCACCTCTTCTGTGAAATCAACAAGACACAGCAGGGATTTGTCATTGTATTCAGTTATTCCTATCTGGGGGCTTCCCTGGTGGCTCAGTTGGTGAAGAATCCACCTGCAATGCAGGAGAGCCCGGTTCGATTCCTGGGTCAGGAAGATCCTTTGGAGGAGAGATAGGCTACCCACTCCAGGATTCTTGGGCTTCCCTGGTCGCTCAGCTGGTAAGAATCCACCCGCAATGCAGGAGATCCCAGTTTGATTCCTAGGTTGGGAAGATTGGCTGGAGAAGGGAAAGGCTTCCCACTCCAGTATTCTGGCCTGGACAGTTCCATGGACTGTGTAGCCCATGGGGTTGCAAAGAGTCTGACATGACTGAGTGACTTGCTCTATTCTTTCATCATGGTCCTGCTTATTGAGGCTGGGGGGAGCTCTTTGCCCCTAGGAGTGTTAAGATGTGGGGGGATTTTGGGGGGCTTTAGAAGCCTTTCAGTGGCCTTACAAGGCTGCCAGAATCCCTCTACATTCCCACTGGCTGTTCAGCTTTCTTGCACTTTGCCTTGTTTGCAGGACTTCCTGCCTCTTCAGGTGCCCTGTTCCATCCGAGAACACCTCTGATGTGTCCGTGCGTGTACCTGCATGCGCACATGGGGATGGCGGTATCTGGATTACCTGGCGCTCGCCTCTCTGCAGTCCCTGGAGGCTACATAGCAGTATTCCTGTATCAGCCTGCTGTATCAGCAGAGATCATACAGTGCAGAGAAACAAACCGACCCACCCAACCAACCGAACGAAACTTGAGTTCCAGTGTCTCGTTTGCCATTTACTGGTTCTGTGACCTCAGATAAGTCACTTGCCTTTCAGAGCTTCGAGGCCCGTTTCCGGAACTCTTTGGAAATAACACGAAGTTACTTATACACAAGGCAGCATCTGGGTGTGGTAGCAGTTAATGAGTATTGGTGTCTCCATTCACTGGAAGGTACTCAGGTGTTCATTTCGATTTTTATTTAAATGGAAAATGAAAGTTCAGAGGGTTTGTAGAGCTGCCATCACTTCCAGCTCTTGGACCTGTGCGTGCAGTTTTGGGGTTTTTTTGACAGTACCACCTGGCTTGTGGGATCTTCGTTCCGCAGGTACTTGCTTCCACCAAAGACTAAACCTGAGCCTTGGCAGTAAAAGCACAGCATTCTAACCACTGGGCATCCAGGAAAGTCCCCACGTGTGTGCACTTTTAAACCAAGCTCCCAAAGGTGGTGGTGGTGGTGTTCAGTCCCTAAGTCATGTCTGACTTTTGCGACACCATGGACTGTAGCCTGCAGGCTTCTCTGTCTATGGGATTTCCCTGGCAAGAATATTGGAGTGCGCAGCCATTTCCTTCTCCAGGGGATCTTCCCGACTCAGGGATCAAACCCAGGTCTCCTGCATTGCAGGCAGATTCTTTACCAACTGAGCCACCAGGAAGCCCAAAGGTGAAGGATGATAATTATGATTATCATATAATGATAAATAGTTAAACAACTATCACAGCTAACACCTAGGCAGTGCTTCTGTGTGGCCCAAGCAATAACTAACCCTCATGGAGCCTTTGAGGAAAGTGCTGTTATGACCCTCATTTCACAATGAAGACATGGAGGGAGAGAGGTTTAAGTAACCCACCCGAAGTCCCAGCGCTGATATAAGGTGGGGCGGGATTCCGACCCAGGCAGCCTGGCTCTGGAGTCTGTTCTCAGACACCCAGCCCGATGCTGAAGGGGCAGGATTGCTGGGATCACTCAGTGCTCATCAGCGTGTTACTCTGGCTGGCTCCTCTCAGAAAGCCCTCATACCAGCCCAGTTCTGAAATTCTCAAGTGAAAAACAGGGTGTTTCACTAGCTGAGGAAGGAGACAGCGTGGGGACGAGGGAAGAGCTGTGAAGAGTCAAGGAAGCGATGTGTGCAGGCTGTCCTGCACAGACGTCTGGGGTGACGCTGCAGCATAGTTTTTGGAAGTTCTCTGGATCCTAAGCAAGACCACGATGACCAGATAAGAAGTTTTTCATCCTTGGGAAACGCTTTCAGCTAAACAAAGGCAAGCCCCACATATAGTTCAAATGAAATCCACCCACATGGTATTGGCATCCGTGCAGGAGGAGGCAGTGAAAG
>NW_017212682.1:0-16337 GCF_001704415.2 Capra hircus
TTAGCACGTTACTCTCCAGTTCATCCATGTTGTTTTGCAAATGGAAGGATTTATTCTTACCTTGGGTGCCTAATCCCTATTGGTCATATCATTTGCAAATATTTTTACTGATCTAGTGCACTGCTTTTTTCTACTGTTGTTTGACAATTTTCTTTTCCAGGCAAGAGCGATTTAGTGTGATGTAGTGTCACTTACTAGGTTTTACCAGTTTGCAAAGAGCAAGAGCGGCATTCGGTAGTTTTACACTGTGTTCTCTTTGCAGTAGTTTTATGGTTTCAGCTCTGTGTTTAAATCTCTGATCTATTTCAGGGTAATTTTTAGGTAGATTCTGGTCTAAGAATGGAGGTCTATTTATGTTAAGTATTGTTTTTTTCAGTCCTGTCTATTGGAAGGATGTCTTTTCTACAGTGTGATCTTGGTTCCCTTCATAGTATTAGTTGACCGGATTTGAAAAATTTTATTTATGAGTGCTCAGTTTGTTCCAGTATTGTGGGTTGCAGTCAAACATTGTGTTTCAAAAGAAGGAAGTGTGTGTCCTCCAGCTTTATTTCTTTCTCAAGATTGCTTTTGGCAGTTTGGATTGTTTGAGGTTCCATATAACTTTGTCCATGGGGGGGGAAGTGGAGAAGCTACTTGAATTGTTACAGGAATTGCATGGAATCTGTACATTACTTTGGGTAATATAAATGCATTAATATTATAACAAGTTCAAGTATATTGATTTTATATCCTGATACTTTATTGATTTTTTTCATTGTATGTTTTGTAGATACATTTTTTGTATTTGATGACTAAAAACATATAATCTGTCCATAAAAGTGTATATTCTCATGTCCATTTATTTTAGTTTAACTACATATAAACTCTGCAAATGGATCAAATAATAATTAATTCCCAGTTTAATTCTCTGTTTGATGGGCAATGTAACCACATTTTATTAATACCTTAAGGGATTAAAATACTAACTGAGTGATGCCCACATATGGCTCTTCTGATTTTTAATCTGTTGTGGATAATTACAAACCTTTGCTACTCAAATCATAATCTAAAGGTAATAGCACCATCACTACTGCATGGAATTGTATGAGCAGAGTTTTAGCCTATCTCTTCACTACTGAGTTACACTCAGTGTTTCAACAGAATGCTTATGTATTTGGGTGCACATTATAGCTTGAGAAGGTTAGTTTGTATTACACTGCATTTTTATGACTGTGATATTTTCAGTTGCCTTTCTTTAGGCCTTTTCTAGCTAATTGTAAGTATTCGAATATTTTCCTCTGTGAACTCAGCTTCTTTAAAATGGAGAAAAGTGAACTCCCTAAATGGCAGTAATTCTCAGGCATATTTTGCATCATAAACTCACAAAGACTTCACTTCAGGCCTGTCAGGTTAAGGAATATAAAAAGCACCACAGATAATTCAAATCGGTAAGATACTCTAAGAACTGTGGGTTATAGAAAGATTTCTCTTGGGTAATAATACCACTTTCAGTTTGAACTACAGTGTTAGAGTGTGAACAAGGACCACATTGCCACCCCACGTGTTTCCTTTTCTTTCTTTGATTCAGTGCATTGTATACATAACTTTTATTCTGCACTTTATTTGGTCATGCACGCAAACTTCATCATGATGATTGTGCCTGTGCGTGTTTTGCAGATGACAGAAGGAAGGTGAGAGAATAGTGAGGTTTTTCTTAAGGGTGTTTAATTTAAAAGTAATTTATGAGACAACTGATGATTCTTTGCATAACCAGTTTTGATCCTTCCTGTTTTTTCTCCAAGGATAACAAAGCTGATGTAATTTTCAAGTAAAATGCAGATGAAGCTAGAAGTCTGAAGGCTTATTACAGCTTCTGGAATATTGTAGTTAATATCAAAGTTATTACACTTCCCTGTCTTTTCATAGTATTTACTAGTTAGTATTTAGGTGAAACAGTCGTTTCAGAATTTCTCTTTTCTATATTTTTGCATAGATGCTGAAATTCGCTTAAATTAAATTTAAATGTATTAAATACTTCCAATATTAATAACTTAGTAATGAGTATCTTCCTAATATATGTTCTTTTGGTGGAATTAAAAAACTCAGAAATCTTAGACTTGTACATAATAATTGTTAAAGAATGCTCTTTCACACTCTTAAAAACAATTCTTAAGAGATTATACCTGTTTTCACCTAATCAAGGACACCATTTATGGTACTGGTATTGATTTTTTTTTGGAAAAAGAGTATTCAGGGTTTTTTTAGTATTTAGAGTGCTGCCCTGGAGCTTTGGGGACAGTGTTTTTAAATCCCTTTTATTTCTTAGAGCCAAAAGTATTTTATTCTTCCTCTAGTAAACTTGGAACAATTAAAATAAGTTTCTAGTAACAAAAAGAGGAAGTGTACTAAACTCACACTTTGAATATGATAACTTTTTTATTCTATTACAGTGCATTTTATTATAAATTCATGAATTTTTGAGTAAGAGTGAAGATTCTGATGAGATACAGACCATTTAAGAAATACTAAAATAATTGGGAATCAGATAAATACTTGGCAGTGAATTTCTTTTAGCAGTTTCACTGTGAGTTTGTTCTCTGTGATATGTTTCAAGTTAGGAAGACTTTTCTTGGAATAAAACTGTTGAACCAAGGATTGATTACAAGCATTTTTTTTTTTTTTTACAGTTCAGTGTTTTAGTATTAATCCAGTGTTATTTCTTTAAATAGACAATTAATCTAGCAACATCTTGGTTTTATGTCTCTAAGAGTATGTTCTTACTGTTTTTAGCTGAACTTAATCAAACAGATACCTTTGATCCTGAAGATGATGATGAAATCCAGTTTGAGGACCTTGCAGGTGAAAATGAAGATACTGAGGTTTAAGTCTAGGCTGAACCATGTGTGTGTGTGTGTGTGTGTGCTGTTTTATATATAAGGAAGTAGTCAGAAATTTCACCCTTTGTCTCAGAAGGTTGAACGTTGAGTTGAAGATATATTGAAAATTGTGTATCCATGAATTTGAATATTAATGAATATTTAGAAGCAGCTTGGCAACGTTTCTAAATTTTCTAAAACTTTATAATTATTCAGATCCTTTTTTTAATTAATTAGTCTGACACTAGGTACTCCATAATGACACTTTATTAAGCAAGGGGGTCTACAGTGATGGTGGTAAGAAGTTTAGCAGGCAGTTTTAAAATGTATCATCTCCCAAGGTTGATACATTACAAGAAGAAAAGCAAATTGAAGCCAGCTTGCTGAAGCATTGGTGATTTCAGTGTACTCCAAAGCATTCTTAAATAAAGGTCTGTTTTTTTTGCTCATGGATTTAGAAGCATTAATTGCCGGTATCACTCTAGGACAAACTTGGCTTTTAGTTTATGGGAAATGGTTGTTTATCATGGTAAGGAAATAGTGATGATAGTTTTAAATGCCTCATTTTTAGGCTATGGAAGTATTTAAGTAAACATTTTATTGATTTGTATCTCTTGACTTATTAGACAGGCATATCAAGTAATTGGAATGACAGTATGGCTTATACTCTTGTAGGTTCTGTTAGACTTCTTATTCTTTTGGTATTTTGTAGTAAAAATGTACGATAGAAACCAAAAGTGTAAAAGAATAATGAGTGTTTGATTGAAAATAAGGCAGAAGTTTAAAATTTCAGAAAAAGATTTTAGGAAGTCTAAATTGGATCACTGACCTCCAATACGGTTTTCAAGATCTTCAGTCATCAGCATTCTTATTAGGACATTTTCAGACACTCAAAGAAAGTGAATTTTAATTTGAAGAGAGCAATCACATATTCACCAAGATTATACAGTTTGCAATTTTCTACTTATGTCACATCTATCCTGTTCATGCCAGTCCATATTATATTGATGGATTTCCAAATCATTTAGGAAATAAAACCAAGGCACTACCCTGGTGGTCTAGTGTTTTAATTTTCACTGCAGGGTTCACGAGTTCAATTCCTGCTTGGAAAAAATGACCTGTGTCTGTGGCATGGTCACAAATAACAATGAAAGCCAAATTGTTTCAGATACTCACACTCGACCGAATATGTATCTTTAATGTGAATTTTTTACCATGTTTTTTTTTATATATTTTTTATTTTTAAACATGTGATAATACTCTACTAAAGTGAAAGTGAAGTCATTCAGTCGTGTCCGACTCTTGATCCCGTGGACTGTAGCCTCCCAGGCTCCTCCTACTGTAGGTTTCTCCAGGCAGGAATACTGGAATGGGTTGCCTACCTTCTCAGGGGATCTTCCTAACCCAGGAATGAAATATGGGTCTCCATTGCAGGCAGGCATTTTACCCTCTGAGCCACCAGGGAAACCCAATACTCTACTGATGTTGTAATGCATTCTAAATCACATGAGAAATATGAAATGAAAAAAAGATTAGAAAAATGTTAAAATATCATTAAAGGTTTTTTAAAATTTTCTGTCCCAGTTTTGCTATCATTTCTCAGAGGCTCTAAAAATATAACATATATTTTTATTTTATGCATTTGTGATGTTTTTTCATCATCTTTTATGTATTTGGAGTTATGAATTATGCAAATGTTAAAATGAACATCTTAAAGACATCAGTTAAATCTTGACTTAAAAAAAAAAAAGTCAGTTTTATTTGAAAAAGTGGACCCCAGGTTTTACGAAACAGTGCAAAGAAAGAATCCAGTAATGAAATGTGTATTAAGTAGATGTCTATTAGTGATGACTTTGTAGATTATAAGTCATTTATAATGCTGACAACAGATTTCATAGAAGTGCTGTCCTCTTTCTAACATTTTGTTTAGTTTTGCCAGAGATTCTTGTGGCTAAATTAATACTGTGGAGGTACAACTGACAGTTATTTTCTTTGGTAAGAATGTGAAATTCACCAGTTGCATAGTATGTTATTTGAGACCTGAAGGTTGTCAGCACTGAGCTGGAGTTGAAGGCAAGGAATCTAACCAAAGGTAACACATGAATACCAAGCCCCACAGATGTAAGCCTGTCTTTAGGAGGAAAAGAGAATAGCTTTCTGGAGATGTGACTAAGCAGTTCAGTTGGGGAAAAGACTAAAGACAATGGTAATAATAAAAAGAGTATGTGTTTGGAAATTTTGTTTATGATTATATGTTCTACATCAGAATTCCAGTTCTTGCCAGAGTCATTTATCCTGGAGATTTATTAGAGTGCCACTCCTGTGATCAGATTGAGTGAGAAGTATTTGATTGCATACCATCCTTCTCTCTTTAGGAGGAAGTAAGATGCCTAAACTCCAATTAAAATGAATGCTGCTGCTTCTAAGTCACTTCAGCTGTGTCTGACTCTGTGTGACCCCATAGAGGGCAGCCAACCAGACTCCTCTATGCCTGAGATTCTCCAGGCAAGTATAAAATAATACATTTGAATCAGTTCTGATGACATGGATGAAAACTGGAGCCGATTATACAGAGTGAAGTAAGCCAGAAAGAAAAACACCAATACAGTATACTAACACATATATATGGAATTTAGAAAGATGACAATGATGACCCTGTATGCAAGACAGCAAAAAAGACATAGATGTGTATAGCGGACTTTCAGACTCAGAGGGAGAGGGGGAGGGTGGGGTAATTTGGGAGAATGGCATTGAAACATGTATACTATCATGTAAGAATCGAATCACCAGTCAATGTCTGATGCAGGATATAGCATGCTTGGGTCTGGTGCACGGGATGACCCAGAGGGATGTTGTGGGGAGGGCGGTGGGAGGGGGGTTCATGTTTGGGATCGCATGTACACCCGTGGTGGATTCATGTCAAATGTATGGCAAAACCAATACAGTATTGTAAAGTAAAATAAAGTAAAAATAGAAATGAAAAAAATAAATAAATAAAATTAAAAAAAAAAAAAACAAAGAATAATGGAGTGGGTTGCCATTTCCTTCTCCAGTGCATGCATGCATGCTAAGTCGCTTCACTCATGTTTGACTTTGCAACTCTTTGGACAGCAGCCCTCCAGGCTTCTCTGATCACAGGATTCTCCAGGCAAGAATACTGAAGTGGGTTACCATTTTCTTCTCCCATTAAAATGAATAAGTTAATTTAAAACATTAAAACAAGAATAGCTTTTATTTTTTATTTTTTTTTTTAATTTTAAAATCTTTAATTCTTACATGCGTTCCCAAACATGAACCCCCCTCCCACCTCCCTCCCCACAACATCTCTCTGGGTCATCCCCATGCACCAGGCCCAAGCATGCTGCACCCTGCGTCAGACATAGACTGGCAATTGTTCTCATGGCGATCATAGCGATTCAGTGAAAACAGATAGGAACTGAGAAAACAATCAGGGTTGTGTCCACGTTAGTTCAAAAGGATTGATTTTCTAAGTAGTGTAAAGAATATCCATTATGTATTACTACGTGAATTAATTTTTCTGTAGATCTGATGTTCTTTTCACTTACAGATCTGAAATTGATCAGATGTCTGAGGATTGTGCTACAGTTTGAATTTTTGGTCATCACCTGTTAAGAAGAGTAACGCTTCAGTACGAATGTAATTTAAAGCACAGTGTGCCTTAAATATCCACTCCAGTTTTCTTGCCTGGAGAATCCCAGGGCCACTGGAGCCTGGTGATCTGCTATCTATGAGGTCGCCCAGAGTCGGACACGACTGAAGCAACTTAGCAGCAGCAGCAGTGCCTTAAATAAACAGTAGTGTGTTTTCATTGTTTTAAAGTTTCATATTTCTTTTAAAAACTTATGGAGCTGAATTATTTTGAGGAAAAATGTTAACACTTTGTTCTTTCAATATAATGGAACTTAGGGGTAAAGACCACAATATCTGCTTAAAACCCTGGGAAGAAAGAAAGAAGAGAAGATTCCTCTCGTGTTTTGCTTCCAGTTAACAGGTGTTTTGAATAAATTGTCTTATCATCATAAGCTGTAGTATGAACTCGTCTGTTTGCAGAGTCTTTATATATTCCAATTATTTGTATATTTTCTTGAGATTTTTGATAGAATTTAAGGAAAGCAGAAATATGCATTTGAAATTAATAAAAGGGGCTATTTTCTTAAAAACGTTGACCAAGTGTAGTTTTATACCATTTGCTAACATATTTTTTTTCATAATTTTGTGTTGCCACTGTCATGAAAAGGGCATTTCCAAAGTAAAGCTATCAGAAGACAGACTGGAGTCATAATTTTCAATTCATGTGATTAGAAGTTGCAGGAATTCTATACTAAGTAATCCTCACTTTTCTTAATATTGAAAGTTTTGATCTGTTTGTTGAGAGTGTTTTTGGTTAGCATGTTAAATATTTCTCAAATACAACAGCCATTAAGGTAATATAACTAGCTGATCCTTTATTGAAAAAAATAGATTGTATGTCATTTTATTCTCAAAAGTCATGTTTTGTAAGTAAATGGTGCTGAATTTGATGAATCATATAATTATGTTGTGTAAATGAAAATCTAATTTCATAACTAAATTCTATAAACTAAGACTTTTGTAAATTTATCCCTTAGCTGAGATAAGAGAAAGGAAGGAACATCCACTGAAAAAATCGATAAAGTGTTGCATGCAGTGTATTCTGGCCTTACTTTTTGTCACTGGTGTATTTGTGTGTGTGTGTATTTTTCTGCAAATTTAGATACTAGCCTTACTTTTTAACAGTGTGCTTTGAATATATCCTGTGTCGTAAGATGAAATGAGGTTCAGTGCTTATTGATTAAACTCAATAAAATTATACTCGTGTGTAGTGAGAGACCATTCATCAAGTAATTTCTGAAACATATCTTCTGAGAAATTATATGGAATACATATTTAACTGGTTTCTATAATTTAAAAAAGGCGGGAGTACACCCTCAGATGGTTTCATTTCACGTTGCTAGAGTTTTCTTTCCCAAGCTGATAAACTGAAGTAGTAGTGAAGTCGCTCAGTCGTGTCCCACTCTTTGCGACCCCATGGACTACAGCCCAGCAGGCTCCTCCATCCATGGGATTCTCCAGGCAAGAGTACTGGAGTGGGTTGCTATTTCCTTCTCCAGGGGATCTTCCCATTCCAGGAATCGAACACAGGTCTCCCGCATTGTAGGCAGATGCTTTACCATTTGAGCCATCAGGGAAGTCTTGATAAACAGAGTGTTGACATAAATAAATCCAAGAGAAAGTTCACCCGATGTGGTTTGTGGTACTTCATCTGTGGAGTTCCTGAACCCTTATATGCTGAATGTATTTGAGATGCAGGATTAGTTTTAGTATGCTGGAGAAAAACCTTGAGAAGCTAACTTCATGGATAATCAAAACTTCCTAGTTATTTAGTCTTTTTACATATCCTTCTTCAACCCTTTGCCAAAAAAATATCAGAATCTGCGCACATGACAAAGTGAAAAACTTCTCTGTGGACTTTCTCAAACACATAGAGGTTTGCCCAAAGATTTAATCTACCCCGAAATCGTGTTCATTAGTTGTCATGGTCTGATCGTTGTACACTTGTTTGCTTGTTTGTTTGTTTTTATCTTCCTAAAATTGTATACTGATGCCCTAACCCCAGAAGATGATAGCATTGGGAAGCAAGCTCTCTGGGATGTCCTTCTCCCACCATGGAGGAACTCTTGGAAAAGGAATCTCTCCACATATGAAGGAGACCTCAGAGGGTTCACCATAGCAGAGGGAGCAAGAACTCAGCAGTTTGCAAAGCAGAGGATATACACCAGAACCATAACCCTACCAGCACACTGATGCTAGACTTCCCATGACTAGAAGTGAAACTTTCCATCATTGAGAAGCCAGTTTGTAGTATTTTGACATAAGAAATTAAATGAAGTGAAACACTGGTGACAGCACATTTTACTCTCACTCTTTAGTAACTGTGAGGCATAGTGTTTCACCTTGAGTTGCTTATGTGCAATTTTACATGGAAGAATTATCTTAATACATGTCATGTAGAAATCGTATAGATACATTTTTGTCAGGGCTAGAAACTTTATTCAAAATTGAATGTCCCACATTAATTGGTGCTAAAAAGTGAGTGATTTCTTTTGCTTCCTCTCCCGTCACTTGAAACATTAGGTAAGATGCCCTGGAGGGGAGCACAAAGTAATATTTAATGGAAACTTAACAGTTCTGTTTTGCAGGATTTTAGAGTATGAGAACACATTTCTTGCATCAAGATTTGACACTACCCTCATTCAAATCAGATATTGCTACATAGATTCAGAAGACAGGCTGGATCATGGACCCCCCCAACACTGAAGTTTCAGAAAGCAACCTTTTCATTTTTTCAAATTATTTTAATGGGAAGACATTCAATTTTCAATATTGGGTTAGTTTTTGTCTTACATCAACAAGAGTAGGTCATCAGTACACACGTGTTCCTGCATCCAGAACCTTCCTCCCACCTCACTCCCCAGACTATTGCTCTTTGTTGCCTCAGAGCACTGGCTTTGGGTACCCTGCATCATGCACTGAACTTGCACCAGTTATCTGTTTATGTCTGGTAATGTACATGTTTCAATGCTATTTGCTCAAATCATTCCACCATTACCCTCTCCACAGTCGGTTCTTTCCATCTCTGTCTCTTTTGCTGCCCTGCAATGTTTGATCAACATGACCATCTCTCCAAATTTCATACATATGCATTCCTACACAGGATCTGCATTTCTCTTTCTGACTACTTCATTCTGTAGAAGAGACTCCTGTTTCACCAACCTCTCTAAAATTGGCTCAAATGCATTCCTGTCCACAGCTGAGTAATAGTTCACCATGTATGTATACCACCACTTTCTTATCCATTCATCTGCAGTGGATATCTAGATTGCTTCCATGTCCTAGCTATTGTAAATAGTCAGGGGATGAATATTGGTGTACACGTGTCTCTTTCAGTTCTGCTTTTCTTGGGGTGTATGCTGGGGTGATTGCTGGGTCATACGACAGTTCTATTTCCAGGTTTTTAAGAAATCATATGGTTTGTTGTGGCTATACCAGTTTTCATTCCTACACAACAGTGTAAGTTGGTTACTTTTCACTCCCTCTCCAGTGTTTCTTGTTTGAGACTTTGGGTGATGGTTCTTGTGAACAGTGTGAGAGAACACCTCATTGTGGTATTGACTATCATCTCTCTGATAATGAGTGATGTTGAGCATCTGTCCTGTGTTCATTAGCCATCTGTATGTGTTCTCTGGAGAAATGTCTGTTTAGTTCTTTTGCCCCACTTTTTGGTCAAGTTTTTTCATTTTTCTGGTATTGAGTTGCACGGACTGCTTCTATATGTGGGAGATTAACTCTTGGGCAGTTGTTTGATTTGCTGTAATTTGCTCCAGTTATTAAGGCTGTCTTTTCACCTTGCTTATAGTTTCCTTCACTGTCCAGAAGCTTAGAAATTTAAATTGGTCGCTTTTGTTTCCTTCTGCGTTTATTTCCATTACTCTTGGAGGTGGGTCATAGAGGAGAAGATCTTGCTGTGATTTCTGTCAGAGAGTGTTCTGCCTATGTTTTTCTCTAAGAACATTATAGTTTCTGGTCTTCCACTTAGGTCTTTAATCCATTTTGCATTTGTTTGTGTGTGTGCCTTTAGAAAACATTTCATTCTTTTAATATGGTTGACCTGTTTTCCCAGACCTGCTTGTTCAAGAGGTTGTCTTTGCTCTGTTGCATATTGATGCCTCCTCTGTCAAAGACAAGGAGGCCATGGGTGTGTGGCTTCGTCTCTGGACTCCCTATTTTGTTCCATGCATCTGTATATCTGTCTTTGGCCCAGTACCTTATAATCTTGATGATTAGCTTTGTAGTATAGCCTGAAGTCAGGAAGTCTGATTCCTCCGTTTCCATTGTTTCTCAAGAGTGATTTCCTCATAGGAGGTCTTTTGTGTTTCCACACAAATTGTGAAATTACTTGTTCTAGTTCAGTGAAAAACACCGTTGGTATTTTGATAGGGATTCCACAGTTGAATATGAGAATATCAGTGTGAATTAATGTACTGATAGATTGCCTTGAGTTGCATACTCATGGTCACTAGATTGATTCTTCTGATGCAAGGACATGGTATACTTCTTCATCTATTTGTGCCATCTTTGATTTGTTTCACCATGGTTTTATCATTTTCTGTACCAGGTTCTTGCTTTCCTTAGGGGAATATATTTCTAAATATTTGATTATCTTCCTTGGATGGTGAATGAGATACTTTCCTTAAGTTGTCTTTCTCGTTTTTCATTGCTAGTGTATCAGAATGAAAGGGATTCCTGAGTATTAATTTTGTATTCTGCAGCCATAATTGATTAGCTCAAATAATTTTCTGCTGGCATCCTTATTGTTCACTGTGTGAAGGGTCATGTCATCTAACAGAAAAAAAATTTTTTTTTCCAATGTCTGTTCCTTTTATTTCCTTTTTCCCTGACTGCTGTGTCTAGGACTAATTTAAAAGCTAACTCCAATGTGTTTTTCACCTCAGAAAAGCTTACTGATGAACTTACGAAGCACTGAGAAAATCTCAGTTCTACCAGATTCCCACAATAAAGTCATGAAGATCTTCAGGAGTTAGGGGTAATTTTTCGAGCGGCGGAGAAGCAGAATCTGTTTAAGTATTTAGAAAACTATATCATAATTGAGTTAGTCTGGAATACATGTAGTCTTTCCTTCAGTTTCAGACGATTCTGGAGCCCTAAGAGTAATGCAAGGCTTTCAAATTGAAACAAAAGAAACTCACCAAAAGCTCGTCAAACTCTAACTCGGCACATTAGAAAAATTGTGTTACTGTGCTGTTAAAATTTGTGAGCTTTATAGCCAAATTGGAGAATGGCAAAGACACCTTCAAGATGATTGTGCTGAAGATCCTGCTAAAAACAGGTGAGGCCACAGGGCAACGGAACAGGGGAGGCATGGAAGACCCCTGAATGAAGTGTGGTCTGAGGCAGAGGCAGGCTCCAAAGGCACAGCTGACAAGAGTCCGTTAGGGCCACAGCTGTAAATGTCACAGCCATGACTTTGGGTGTCTCCCTCAGGCCTGCATCTGAGGAGGATCAGCACCTGAGGGCCCTAGGTCAGGAATGACGAGAGACAGTACACCAGAGTAGCCACCAGATACAGTCATTGTTGTAAATGTAGATGATCCTTGGAAATAGCTGAGAGAGTGGAAGTCCAAGACCCAAGCCCGTCAGTCAGAGCCCCTGTAGTTGCTCTCACTAGTGCAATGCAAAGGCACGAAGTGGTCCACAAGCAAAGAGGAACTGGGAGGGGCTGCTGTTCTCATCTGCTCTGAGTGCCTGACAAATTCAGACACATGCCTGCCATCTGTTGTGAAGAGAGGGAGCAGGTCAGAGACCCAGGGCTTTCTTGCTGAAGACACACACACACATATACACACACACATGCAAACACACATACATATACACATGCACACCACCCCCTTGCCTGAAGACACAGTGTGCAACAGGGACTGCAAATCCTGACATGATAAGCAGTGACATTACACTACCCAGCACACACAAGTCAGGAGGAGGATAGTAGTGGTAGAAACAACCCCTGCTTGGGGGATGCAGACCACCTCAGATGCAGAAAACCACAAGGAACCCAGAGCCATGAGTGTGTCTGATGGTATGGTGGGGCCTGAGGACAGGAGTGGTGGCTGGGCAAGTGGAAGTATCCAGCATCCTTGGAAACTCCTATTCCAGTGTGCTTCTTCCACTCAAGACTAGGGCTGTTGCTATTTGATCTTCTGGCCCAGCATGTGGCCTGAATGGCTCCTTGACCTCAAGTAGATTATAAACCACACTCAAGTTTCTGTCATGATCAGCAACCAAGATAAAGACTTTCTTAGCTACAAGATCAACTTGAAGGTTAGTGAGGGAGACTGAGGATTGGTGGGTATGGGACTTGGTGGGGAGTTGGGGGGATCATGATATCTATGTTCATGTGATGTGACAATGTGCAGAGGCCTCGTGAAAGCTGTTAATGCCTCCCTGGGAATTTGCATCTAGAAACTTGCACTTTTACCCTCATCCCTGTCCTGGAAGGTGCAGGTGCAGCGCGATCCAAGGTCCAGGTGCAAGCTGATCTTTTCCTTTGGGGACAACTCCTACTCCTGGAACATGGTGATCATTAAGGAGTATTACCAAGACATCCCTGGTAAAACATGGCTCCAGGGAAGTGTAGGTGTGGGAGGGGATGGATGATCCACCTTCAAAATCTGCCCCTGTGTTCCCTGTCTTTCTGCAGGATATAGGGCACGTTATTCCACTCCACCCCCCTGGTTCTTGGACTTTGAATGAGGATCACCCAGCTGCAGGGTGGACATCAGGAGCCTTAAATTTCTCAACTGGTTGTCAGGCCACAACTGCCCAGAATCAAACAGGATTGCTGAGGTGGAATTGCTTTGGGCCTGCATACAGTTGATGATTGATGTTGGAGTTCTTGGATGCTCATGAGAGTGTTCGGGCCTGGTCAGCCCTGGGCTGACCTTGCTTGTGTTGCCAGCAGATCATTGGTGAAGACATCTGGGACAATCCTGTGATGTATTACATGAGGAAGGAAGGTTCTGTCATGAGCGTTAACTGACAGAGACACATGTGGGGAGGGTGTCTGGAGGTGGCCCTGAAAGGACAGCTGTGTAGTGGCCAGGACACTGTCCTTTCCCAAATAGGGATGCTCAGGCTCATGCAAGCTGTCTGCAGAGCCAGATTTTGTGTCCTGCATGTAGCACATGACCTACTGAGACTGGGGGCTTTGGAACTCAGTGTGTCCGTGAGTGAAGCAAGTCTCCCTCAGTGCAATAGTCCTAGGTGATACTACTAGAAAAGGGATGAATTAAGTATCTTTGTCAGAATCATCCTTCCGTGGGTCCTGCTATTCCCCAGCCTTCTGTTGCTCAATGAGTTTAAGATTGCCTGTGCCTTATAGTCCCACCCCTTACCCTGGGAAAGCCTATCATTGAAAGAGTGTCCTATCCAGTGTCCCAGGGCACCTGTGTACTGACTTTGGGATCTTCTGTGAATTCACAAATCCACCAATCAGCATCTCATCGTGACCACACATGTTGCGCTGGAAGCTGCTTCAGGTTGCCGTTGGAAAATACAGAAATGCTCAGGGAGGAGTTGGACAGGGAGCGCAAAGGGCAGGACATGGTGCCCCCTGACACCATCTCCAACACTGCTGGACGCAGGCGTCTTCAGCTCCTGAAACAACTGTGTTCCCTATTTACATTTGTGTCTCTGTACCAAGCCTGTAAGTGATACACGTGTGTGCTTGTGTCGCCTGTGTTTATGTGTGTATGTGTGTGTCTGTGTCTGGTCCAGGGAAGAAGCAGATGAAGGCGACAAGAGAGGAGATGACAAGCAACCAGAAGAGGAGGCACAAGGCATCCCATGTCTGAGGGTGTTTGGTCGCCATATCTCTGCAGTGACCCTGTCCCGGACGGGAATGAGGAAAGGATGGCCAGTAATAACACAGGAACTTGGCTCCAAAAATCTGCAATGAGACAAATACAAAAACATGCTTACTATTTCCACCATGTTCGGGTAAGTGTTTGGACCAGGAACAGCGGGTGCATGGTGTGTGTATTCACCCAGGGCAAATTAGGCAGGGTGGGGCTTTAAAACCACCGCCTATGGAGCCCACAGTCTGTGCAGACATGAGCTGGCCTGTGGAAATGGTGGATGTGGATACAGAGGACCTGGGATGGTTGAGGAGGCTAAGGTCTTGCTGAGAAGGACAGAGACCGAAGAAGAAAGTGACACAGATTGCCTGCTGCACTGGAGACTTGTTCCACCACACATGAGAAGGAGACCTGGGAAGGTCCTGGGCCAGTGCTGCCCAGGATCAGCCCATCAGCCAGCATGGCTGTCTCCATGAGGGTGGCACACACTGGCACGATGCGACAGGAAATGCAAGACATGCTAAGGTAGTCTGTCCGTGCAAAACCACAGGTATCTAGGAGAGACAAGGTATGAACGTGGCATGCCCAGGCACTTCCAGTCTCCATGGAGTGCAGAAAGGCGAAGAAAGTACAGGTGTTGGTGTGCGTGTGTGTTTCTCCTGCCGGGGTATGCCTATGAGGGAAGGAACAGGGAGGAAGCAAGGATGGTGGGCTCATTGCATGTCCAAGGGACCTCAGGAGAGTGGGAGACAGGGAAGACCTGGGCAGTTCGGGGCTGCTGGTTTTCAGGGTCCAGGGAAAGTTCTGCCAAAGGTACCCCACGGCACATGCTGAAAGCCCTGACATGAATTCCTTCTTTCCTCTGAGTTTGCCCTGGCTTGGGGCCTGAGGGGTAAGGTGTGTGTCTGCACCTGAGGAGGATTCTGGCTGTTTCCTTGGAGCAGGATCTCAGATTTTGTCATAGGGATTTGCACCAGGTGACACCAGAGGGAAGCTGTGTGCCAGGTGATGTCTTTGACATCTTGTGCCAACCGAGGACTGGTTTCTCGGCACATGGCTGTGTAGTAAGAGCGCTGCCTGACTGTAGGGAGTCCTACCTGGGCCTAATGAGAAACTGAAAGAGAGAATTACATTTAGCAATCAGTGAGGAGGGTGGAATCAAGCCTCTGTTTTTGAGATAGAAAAGCTGTTTCTGCCCAAGGGAGGCATGAGCTGTGGGCCCAGAAAGGGCAGGATTTCCAGTCATCATCTGTTTGGGGATTCCATGGTCAGGATAGTAATAAAAGAAGGGTCTATGTGTGGAAATAGCACCTTATCTTTATGGCCTCAGGTTGCATGTCTCGTATCAGAAGAGACACTTTATCTATGTGCACCTTCCTGACAACATTGTTATTTAAAAAAATATTTATTATTTTCATTTTTATATTATTTATTTATTTTTACTTTTTACAATATTGTACTGGTCTTGCCACACATAAACATGAATCCTCATAAACACTGGATCACACCCAGGACTGTCACAATCTCTGGGGCCTTGGAGGCTCATGTATCTCTTTGGCCTTTTCCTGCTAAAGGGAGATAGTACTTGGAAGCACAGGTAGACAGGTGCACATAGAAACCTACACAAATAGAAAGAACAGGGGTCTCACTCAGATTGTGTTGGGCCGTAAGGGGTGGTAGACTAGCAACAGGGGCACAACACTGACCAGGAATGACCGAGATAGTTACACACTGAGAAAACAGCTCTCCAATTCAGCTGAGCCCAGACATCCTTGTTTCTGGTCCCTGAAGGATTGCACAGACAATGGATCAGACTAGCCTGACTGGTACTGTGAAGCTGCCAGGTGATGGGCAGAATGCAGAACACAGGGCATGTCACTCAGCTGTCCAGGGTGAGCATTTCAACCTGTCCGACTTGTCAGTTCCTGTTCGGTTCCTGTCAGGAGCAAATGCCAAATTTTGTAACCTTGGAGGCTAAGTCACAGAGTTGGAAGTGCAACATGACATGATC